>NC_034009.1:26415642-26666463 GCF_000346465.2 Prunus persica
TTTACCGACGTGGATTTCTGTAATATACGTCGATCATACCGACGTTGATTTTACAATTTAAACGGCGGTTTGTTTGTAAGGACCGCCGTTGGTTTTAAAAATTTATTCTATAAATTTGTCGCTTTCATTCATTTTCGGTTTACATTTAAGGTTCCAAGTTCTTCCTCTCTCAGTCTCTCATGTCTCAAAGATAATAATTTGGATGTTTTCTCAAAGAGAAATTGAGCTTACTCGCATCAAATATATGTCCACAAGAAGAAGCTTGTCAACTAGCCTTCTCACTTCCTTGATCAAGCCTGATAGGACACTTAGTGCTTCTGAATACTCCTTGCTTTCCATCAAAAGAGATGCAAGCCTGGCCTCCACTCGCTGTCGAAGGAAAGTTCGCTTCTCAGGGAAATCTGAAGATCAGATGTGCCTGATCCTCTGCTTGATTTTCTTGCCTAAGAAGATCCGTCGGATTTATTGTGATAGCCTCTTCCTTTATCCGTAGAGCTTCAGAAGAAGAAGATGGGTTTCAAGAATGCGATAAAGAATAGAAATGGCTTCAGATGGCCTCTAAAGCATGAGCAATTGAATCAGTAGTTTCTGGGAGATATGATGAAGACATTGTCAATGCTTTGAACTACACAAGTCCTGCAGAAAGATATGTTAAAGAAACTGAAACAACGGCGGTTTTCTGTTCTACCGTCGTCTTTTCTCGTCGTCTATATTAAGTTAAGATGGCGGTAGATTTATAATTACCGACGTAGATTATTTTGTTAAACGTCGTTAAGTGTACTACAACCGACGTGGATTTTAATTTTAAATTATAAATAGAGTTTTTTTTCCCGTATTCTTTCAGTTTTAGTTTTCAATTCCAAAGCGTGATAAATAGATTTTTCTTTCCCGAGGAAATTTAAAATGAGGGAAATTAATGTTCTAGAATTTGTAAACTAACACGACGCAATATTTGCAAATCTGTGTCATCTGTTAAGATTATGATGTGGAACAGAGTTCCATCTGGTAAGATTTCGTAACCCTTGGGATCTCAGACAAAACTGATTATGTCGGCGGTGTTCTATATAAACCGTCGTGGTTATTTCAATTCTTGTCATTAAGTAGATCTACCGACGTAGGATAAGAAAATCAAAGAAAAAAATTGTTAACAAAAATTCTTATTAAGACGACCGTTAAAATTAAAGGTACGACGTATAAAATGAATAAATACGACGATAAATTTTATTGTACGATTTAAAGATAACGTAGTAGAACTATACGAGAATGACGTCGATATATTTATATTTTCCGTCGTTGTAAATTAATTTAATACGGCGATATTTTGTATTTTAAAGCCGTGGATTTGTTTGTAATTATACGGCGTCTTATACGAAAACCTCGTCGTGTTATTTTATGAGTAAAAACGGCAGTTTTTATTGAAATCGTCGTCTTTACTTTCTACGTCGGTCGATTCATAACTTCTGCCGTTCTTTGTTGGCATTGATTTTACACTGAGGAAATCTGTTTCAAATAGACGTCGGTTGTTTAATTATGTACGTCGTTGTTTTTGAACAGCCATTTGAAACTCCATTTTTTAGTTGTCTAAGGTTGTATTACACGACGGTGTTTTTAGAACCGTCGTCTTTTTATAAACCACGACGGTTTTCACTTAGACCGTCGTTGTTTTCTGGTCGTCTTTTTCACTTTTTGTAGTAGTGCTTGTTCTGTTGTACAACAGCAAAGGTCACGGTAAGATCTCCTCCAACTTTAAAGCTTTATTATTTTATTGCTTGAAGAAGATCATATTAATATTAAAGCTCAACTCAATATAACAACCAATTAACATTTTGCAGAGGTAGCTAATTATATATTGACTTGGAACAATTTAGTAATCATAATTAAAACTGGTGCTGTTGCCTTTCAACTCTTTCACGAGCCAACCAAAACTTTTTGTTACTCAACGTCACTTAAGGCTCGTGTATAAAATGGTTCGGTCACATAATATAACACGAAATAGAGTCAGATAAATATAAAATGTTTGTTTCTTAATTTATGGCAAGAACAATGCAAACTTTGTATATTTTAATTCTCATCTCGGGGACATGCCGCAACCATAGAAATGTTGTCAACTATAATTGAATATATGGACCAATTAAAGTTTTTGCAGTACGATTGGCAATTGCTAGCTAGCACGACTTAGGGTGAAGAAGATGGATTGGATCCTGCAAATACCAAGTACCAAGATGGATCTCTAAATTAAGATCCAAGCTTTACCTTTCACTTGTGTCTTGGTCTGCTTAATTATTAGTTATTTAATTAATTATTTGCAAATCCCCATATAATTTCATAAACCTAGCTTGAATCTATATTAATTTTGGGTTCCTCTGCTTCTGCCCCGGTTATATCCAACACCGGTGTTGACAAGGAACCCACTACCATACCATCCAATCAAACTTGTTTTTTGTTATTAGAGCTGATGCTGCCATAAAATAGTATAGAGGATAGCAAAACTATCCAAAACTCAAATGTGAGAGGTCATTCAATGAAACCTTATAAATTGTCTTTTGGTTTGTTTCAAACATTATTATTATTATTTTAATTAGTTCATTTCAACTTTACTTGTTAATTAATTAATTAATTAATTTGGGTTCATTGAGGCTCTACTGAACTTTTTTTTTTAAGTTTCGAAAGCAACGAATAGAATTTCCATTTGTCCCATAGACTTCATTGTGAACAAGTCGGTCCATTTGATTTCAATTTTGACTAGAATTATACAAAAACAACTTGCAAAATGCCTTTTTGCTTTCAAGAAGAATGCATCATGAGACCACTTTTTAGAGGTCGAAAATATATTCTTTCGGAAGTTGATGAAGAAGAAGATAATGCTTCATGGAATTTAATCTAAAAATAGACAAAATAAAAATATAAAAAATTAACTTCCGTTACGCGTGCTGACAATTTCATTTCTAAGTACAGTTCACAGGTAGACGTCACCGTTTTATTAAAAATAGAAGTGCTTCAATCACTCACCCTTATCTTATTTCTTTCTTTTTTAAGTCACGCTATCCTACCACCCACCACCCACCACGTGGCGCCTACCCACTCGTAGCCTTTGGTTGACTTCCTCATGCCCATACACCCGCGTTCCGCTACCTACATGGGTGCCGTTGTTTAACCTTTTTAACACGCTGTTTTTCTTAAGTCACCCTTTTACCGCGCTATTAGTTACGTATCCTCCAGACCACTTGACCCACCCTACCTATTCTACACCCAAACGCACGGCGTCATTACCTACCTAAGACACGGAATTAATATTGAGGAATGTTAGTAGACGTGAATTAGGTTAGTTGGTCACGACAGTAAGTTCGTCTCTTTGTATTTAAATTTGAGCTTCCCTCTTGTGTTTCCCTTTTTGTTTTTCTTATTTAGTTTGTGCTACATATATTTCAACCACACATAAATATGTATAAGATAGCATTCCTCTTTAATATTTCATAGGTTATTTATCAATTAGGAAATTACCATGTAGAAAAACAAAAACACATGACTAGTTTCATGTTCATTTCCTAAAATCCTAACGCCGTGCGTAACGTTAATTAATCCAAAAAATAATGGAGGTTTCCATATAAGTCAAATGTTTTGGATATAACTATAACAAAAGGCAAAGGTGCAATATTATAAATACCAAAAGCACAGTTTACGTGAGTTGTGCTCAACTGGTGGTCACTGTCCCCTCCTCTTCCTCCTCCCTCCTCCCTCCCTCCTCAAATCCTCATCACCTGCAAAATTCGATTCTCTCCAATTCCCAAACCCCAGCTTCACAGGTCCGTACACCCTTTTTCTCGATCTCTCTCTTATTTCTGTACGTTGATCTCAACCGATCCTGATCAGATATATAGATTACTAATTTGCGCATGCAAATTCTGAAAATAATTCGTCTGTGATTCACATGTTTGATTCTGCAGAATTGTGAAATTGATTTATAATAAAGAATTCTTCTTCTTCTTTTTTTGTATTGAATTTGGATTGGTTGATTTTTGGGAATTGCAGAAGGAAGACATGGCTAAGGACTCGTACGAGGATGCCATTGCCGGACTTTCGAAGCTCCTGAGGTACTTTTAACGACTTTCAAATTACAATTTCGGTATTCTTCTCTCCGTTCTTTCCTCGTCCTGACAAAACTAAACCACCGTCTGTCGTTACGTCCTTTGCTGTGATTAGCCACAAATAGCTGTCCTTCTCTGTCATTTTACCATTTCCTTTTCCATCGCGACGCGTTAATCCTATCAGGCAGTTGTCGTTGCTGCCACGTGGGCGGCCTTCCGTAATGGCATTGGATCAGCCGTCTGTCATCTCGGTGGGCCCCTTTTGACCTGGCTTTAATTAACAACTTCGGTTTGATAACTGCAGTGAGAATGCCGACCTCGAAGGCGTCGCCGCAGCAAAGATCAAGCAGATAACGGCCGAGTTGGAGTCGGGCGGGCTGGACCCGGTCGAGAAGATCAGAACCGGTTTCCTCCATTTCAAGAAGGAGAAATTTGAGTAAGTTCCAAAATTATCCAAAAAAAATTTATAATTATTCTGTTCTTCGAATATGCTGTTCGCTTAATTCCCCACTTTTTCCCTGATCCAAATCGATTTACCCAAACTACCCTTCTGGTTCTAGGAAAGATGCTGATTTATACGACAAGCTTGCGACAGGGCAAAGCCCCAAGGTCAGTGATGAACAAATAATATTAGATTAGTTAAGTATCGTTAAGGTGATTAATTAACCTGTAATGTGATTGTTGTCTTTGCAGTTCATGGTTTTTGCATGCTCAGACTCCCGAGTTTGCCCCTCGCACATCCTCAATTTTCAACCGGGGGAGGCCTTTGTGGTCAGAAACATCGCTAACATGGTCCCTCCATTTGACCCGGTTCGCCTAACAAAACCCGATTAAATTAATCTCCACTTGCATTGGATGATTGTTTCTTCTTTGGTGGTTGGAAAAACATCAACATTCATAATTCATTACATGTTTCCAAACCCTCCAAGAAAATTGCGCGCATTTCATAATGATGGAATCTGCTTTAAGATTATATATATATAAATGAAAAAATGGATCCATCTTTTTTTAAATTTATAAATAAATATATTTAACGAACATTGAATAATAAATTATAAGTTTGGTTGTCTGTCATTGTATATGTGTACGTTGACTATTGGTTGCTGCAGAAAAAATACGCGGGAGTGGGGGCAGCCATTGAATATGCGGTATTGCATCTGAAGGTGAATATAATAGGAAGAGCCACTCTTTTTTTATCTTTTCCATATTCAACTCTACTTTTTTGTTGTACTGCTCTGACTGGAACCACTATATTCAACTTTTTTTCTCTGGTTTTTTTCTTCTTCAAATTCAATAATGGTCGCCTAGTCATTGGTTTTGTTCCTTTCCTTACAACAAATAATCATGTTTCCTTGGGGCTCTCACCCTCCGAAATAAAAGGGGCAGAAAGAAAAAGTCTAAAGTTGCAGATATAGAAAGGAGAAGAAGGAATATTAATTGTTAATTAAGTAGAAATGAAGGTTTCTCACACACACAATCACGAATCATGATGTTATAAGGATTCGAATTTGAGATCTCTGATTTATAAGATTAGGAACCATGATTAAAAAAGATAATATGAATTTCAGGTGGAGAATATTATTGTCATTGGACACAGCTGCTGTGGTGGGATCAAAGGGCTCATGTCAATCCCGGATGATGGGACCACTGCTAGGTAAGCCAGCCTTCATTTCATTTATGAAAACAAGAAGAAGAAGAAGAAGAAGAAGTAGCTTAAAGCCTTGAAACAGTTTGCGTATTTCTTAATTTGGTTCAAAAGTTGAATAATCTAAGTACATATGCTTGAATTAAGAAGAATAATGAACGTTATTTGCAGTAAAGAGTTTAAAATGTTGGCCCAATTGGTTGGTTGCTTTCTCCTTCGTCCTTCCCATGTGGTGTTATTGCTAGTTGCTATAATTAGTGTCTTATTATAATGTTGATTTGTGTCATGTCCAACTCAATGGGAAGAGAATATGAAGGACTTTATTTTGGGAGTGGTAGTACCATAATTTTTTGGAGGCATCCATAAAGTTGGATAAAGCAGAAGTTGAAGGACAAAGTTGTTATGACTCATGACAGCCTCAGATTCTCTTCGTTTTTCAATTTTGCTTTGAGATTTGGTCCAACTTTAAGCATACTTTTTAACACCGTTCCGCAATCTATCAATGTGGTACTGTCCGTGCAGTCAAAATCTCACTACTGTTGTTTTAATTCCTTCCTTAATTATCATGCATATGCTGATGCTGCTGCACATATGGCACAAATTTTACTGCACTTTCTGATCCAGTAAATTATGCATTAACAGTGTTTCCATTTGTACATCCCTTGAAATTTCAGTGACTTCATAGAGGACTGGGTGAAAATCTGTTCGCCGGCTAAGAACAAGATCAAAACAGCATACAGTGGTTTAACTTTCAAAGAGCAGTGCACCAACTTGGAGAAGGTAATTTTTCATTTTTTTCATTTGAGTAAACTAAAATCAAAACTGGAAACAGAGCTACCGAATTCGGCTAGCTTTATCCATCTTCTTGTTTGGGACCCTAATGCAGGAAGCTGTGAATGTGTCACTGGGAAACCTACTGACATATCCATTTGTGAGAGAAGGGGTGGTGAACAAGACACTAAGCCTGAACGGCGGATACTACGATTTCGTCAACGGTAGCTTCCAGCTTTGGGATCTTGACTTCAAAATTACACCCCATTTGTCTGTCTGAGCAGCAAACGTTGTCCAGAAGCCTTGGTATAATTTCCTATGTTCTGCATTTCCCTTTGGAACAAGTTTTTGCAAAATAATGGCCTTTATGGCTTTGTGTCATAATGAAATAATGTAGTTTGGTCCATTTCTCTCTCTTTTTGTCGCCGTATGTAAAAAAAAAATACTCCTTTCTAGGCTTCAAACAGTGTTAAAATTTTCTATACAGTGATTGTACTTCTAGGCAATGCCTTTATTCTGGTTTAAATTTTCATCTTACTACCTTTATGTTAAGCATTTTCTTTTTAATAATTGTGATTCTAAGAATCGCTTTTAGAAAAGAATCAACGAAAATGCTATAACGAGGAGTTGTGGGACGGGTTTAATCCCAAAGAATCAAAGCCACAAAATCAATTTGGGAAAGACAGCCCAAAACCAATACAAGCTGAAACCCTGCTTTACAACCCTCTGACTATAATGAGTGGAAAGTTATAAGGGGTAAGTTATAAGGGGTTCACTTTATAGCCATTAGATCAATCCAAGGGATAGGGAGAATTGAGATAAAGTTTCACAATTGGGTAGTTGAGGAACCCAAACCCGAATTGAATATCCAGCACGTCCAAAAAGAAGAAGAAGAGGGAAACACGTCCGAAAAAGAAGAAGAAGAGGCAAGTTCGAAGTTTGAACAGAAAGAACTCTTCTCTCTAAAACCCAGAGGTCTGAGATACCCAATGAAGGCAACGGCTAACGACAGTTGAAGGCAACGATTCGCCACTCCGTTCTCCAGACCCTGAAAAAGTATTTATTTGGAGTAGAAGGGGCAAAGGTGTGGATTCCAAATCAGTGAAGGGGCCAAGCAGTGGAAGGGGAATGAGAGAAGCTGTATTCGTTGGAAGTGGTAGGTTCCATTTGTGGAGCAAAGAAACAGAAAGACCCCACACAGACACCTTGCAATAACAAGCATTTGGTGAGTAATTTATGGAATTTGAGTTTAGGGTTAGAGTAATGGTTTTCCCCAATTTGTACCATAAATTTTGTTGGATTTGGCATCTCTTCGTTGTGCTTCAGTTGCATGTTAATTTTTGCTTAGGTATATGTTAAAAAAAAGAATGAAAATCAAGTCAATAACAAGTGAATAACATCTCAATAATGATATGAATAAGATAATGGTGTTGAATTGGAGGAGGCCCTCAAAACCTTCCACATTTGAAGCAGTGCATAGTGCAGATTAAGAAGAGGCGTTAGAATATATATATATATATATATTATGAAGTAAATATGATTTCCTTTGTTAATAAATTTGCCTGAGAAACATTTGAACAGATAATAATAAACTCATGAATAGAACTGCAAAGCATTTGATGAGTAATGTAAGGAATTTGAGTTTAGGGTTAGAGTAATGGTTTTCCCCAATTTGTACCATCAATGTTGTTGGATTTGGCATCTCTTATTTGTGCTTCAATTGCATGTTAATTGTTGCTTGGGTATATGTTAAAAAACGAATGAAAATAAAGTCAATCACATGTCAATAACATGTCAATAACATGTTAGTAATGATATGAATAAGATAATGGTGTTAAATTGGAGGAGGCGCTCAAAACCTTCCACATTTGAAGCAGTGCAGAGTGAAGAGTACCTCTCTGGCACTAGAATTTATATATTTTGTGAAATAAATATTATTTCATTTGTTACTAAATTTGCCTATGAGAAATGAGAACAGATAATAATAAACTCATGAATAAAAGTGCAAAGCATTTGAAATGAAGGTTGATCTATGACGATTGTGGGTGACTGAAGAAAAAGCTAGAAAGAAATAAGGATGTGGCAATTGCTTAGCAAGCAGATAGCAGAGTACATGCTTTGCTTTGCTTCCTTCCACTATATTTCTTATTTATTTATTTTGGGTTGTGTATGAGATGACAATAATTGTCATGTGTGTGAAGTGCAGAACTTGCCTACATTGCACTCACACGAGTATGGATCCATAAATAAAACACGTGAAATTGTTTGTAATTCACATAATCATTGCATTAACAGGTATTTGCACAAAAATTGTCATATTGCTTTGATGATGTTAAAGCATGTGATCAGTAATCCCTATGCTCATGTACTTTGTAAAAGTTGTAATGTGCCTCGTTGACTAGTTGTGATTGTGCAAATACGTGGTAGTATATGTGTTCACGTTATTTCACGTTGTATTTGAGGAAATGGGATCCAACGTGGAGCTGGTATGGCCAGAGGCAGAGGTATATTCGTCACGGGTGAACAACTGCTCACATGCAAATTCATCTCTAGCTGCAATTCGAGCGAAGTTGAGTGCGGAACAATTAGAACAATTCAAGACATCATGCTTTGGCCATCTTCTGAATATAGATAAGATTCAGTTTAGCGGGCAGATTGTGCATGGGGTTGTGTTGCGTAGAGTAGCGGGGCAGGGTGTGAAAGACTTGGATGGACTGAGTTTCTTATTAGGGTGTGACGTTGCTCAGTTCACTCGTCAGGATTTCTGTTTGATCACAGGGCTTCGTTTTGGGGAAGTGCCTGAAGTTTCCAGTGGAGAGAGTGATGAAATCAGACTTCAGAAAAGATATTTTATAGACGAAGGAATTACATGCAATGCTTTAGAAGAAGCATTTCTGAGGTGCACAGAGGAAGATGACATCTACAAGCTAGCTCTTGTTTACTTTGCTGAGTTAGTGGTTTTGGGAAGGGACAAACATTTGAACATCAATCTAAATTACCTGACCCTTGTAGAGGACTTGGATGCGTTCAACAGGTATCCGTGGGGTTCGGTGTCCTTTGACAAAACCCAAGACAGTCTATTTTCTGCACCAACAAAGTATGTGAAAAGCTTGGAAAATGAAGAGGGAAGAGGGAAGGGGAAAAGTAAGGTAACGGGAACAAGCCAGAGAAATGAGAAGGGCAAGAAGGATAAGCATGGTGAAGCGCAAAGGAGTGGCTGGAGTTTTAAAGGTTTCACGTATGCTTTCCAGGTACATGGTAATAATGTTCATGTCAGTTATGTTTTGTTTTTCTTTAAAACATAAATAATGACTTTTGTCCTGTGAATTGTGTAGATTTGGGTATATGAATTAATTTCTAGAATGGCGGACCTGAATTACTGCAAGGTTGTTGATCCGACCGTTGTCCCGCGTATTTTGCGATGGAGAACTACTACGTCTGTTCCAGAGATGAGAAAGTTGAACAATTATTTTTTCCAGAGCAAAGAGGTTTGGTTTGCAGCCCTTGGAACTATTGATAAGATTGAATGAAATTATGAAGTAGAATGATTTAATATGACTCTTGTCTGTATTCTGAAACAGTCAGTTCAGTTGCGGGCGCTATGTCCGAGTGAAGAGGAAATGAGACAGCCATATTGGAGTTGGCCACAGGATCGCCCTGCTGTTGTCTCGACAGAGTCAATTCCTTCTTCATGTGGTGATCTTGATGAGTTGAACAAGGTGGTAAGCTTGTTGAGGTCCGAGTTGTTTCAAGTAAAGCGGGAAAAAGACGTCCTTCACTTAAAGGTCATACGGATGGAAAAACTGTTGGACCAATGTTTAGGTCCTCAGTTTGAGCAGGAAGTAAGGAGGGACCTAGCTTTACTGAAACAGAGGACGAATCGTTGTGTCGTCTCACATCTATTTAAGGGATATGGGGAAATGGATGACATTCAATGGGATGAAGGGCCAAGTAACAGAAATGAGGGAGAGGAAAAGGAAGAGGAGGGGATTGAAGGGGGTGAAGGGCCAAGTAATAGAAATGAGGGAGAGGAAAAGGAAGAGGAGGGGATTGAAGGGGGTGAAGTGCAAGGAAAACCAAGTGAGGTAGACGAAGGGCAAAGGAAAAGAAGTGAAGGAGAGCAAGTGCAAGTAAAAAGTAGCAAAGGAGAGGAAGCCCAAAGACAGAGCAGTGAGGGAGAGGAAGTGAAAAGAAAAAGCAGTAAGGGAGAGAAACTACAAAGGAAAAAAAGAGAGGGCAAGGAAGTTATGTTGCTTGGGGGTGACATTGGCGAGAGCACGGAGGGGACACTGCTTGAGTTTACTGTCGGGGACATTGATTTGGATGAACCTACAGCTGTGCTATCTCAGTTGAACGTGTGGTTGAATGATAAGGGTAAAGCTGGGGCACAAGGGGTCCAATTACGGAAAAGGAAGAGGATCATTCCTATGTGGAAGATCATTGAAGGCAGTGAATTGGTTCCAAAAATTGGGGCACAGACAACTGGACTGAAGATGTTAGACCTAATGAAGGCGATTCCGCATGATGATCTGGTAAATTTGCTGAAACTTTGTTGGGAATGGCGCCAGGACCCAAAGTAAGTCCCTTGCAATTATAAGATACCTGCATGACTGTATATAATTTTTTATATACAGTGTTCTGAAACTGTTTTATATTCATAGTTTGGTGATGCAATTTGGCAACGTGGAAGCTGAGATTGAATTCTTCGCTTCCCTCGTGAAAGCTGATGGTTGGCTGAAAGGAGATGTAAGTGTAATTGATTATGCATTTGTTTTAATGTACATAGATTATGAGATTGACAAGAAAAATATGTTGCAGCACATTAATTTGGGGTTGTATCTCATCCGGAAGCGACAACAACAGTTGGAGACAGATTCGGTAGAAATAGCGGACTGGACAACGACCGATGTTTTTTTTATGGTATGTCATCGGCCTTGACCAAGTGCCGTTAATAATTACACATTTTCCATACACACACTAGTGGAGGTGTTTAACCATTTATTGTTTTGTATTTCACAGAATCACATTCGTACTTGCTTTGACGATAATAAAAGAAAAAAACAGCAGCTTGGGTGGAAAATCAGAAAAAGTTTACTAAACGTTGTAAATGGGAAGGTTCCTCCGTGTGGGTTGGATTGGCAGAACGTCTATAAGGTGTATACCCCATTTATGTTGACGAAGTACAAGCATTGGGTGGCTGTAATGATTGATCTGGTATTGTGTGAAAGACAAGTGTACGATTCAAAGGTTTCACTAATTCCAGATGACATCGTAAAGGAAGAACTCGCCCCGCTATCAATTACGCTTCCAAATCTTCTCAACACCATCGACTTTTATGAAGAAGGTGTTTATGCAAACAATTGCAGCCGAGATTGGTAGTGTCCGTGGCCAATAGAGCGTGTGGATGTTCCACAACAATCTAATGAGTAAGCACAACTTGCAATTTAATTTTATTACTTTCAATTGTCAATTACGTTACAATGTCATTAGTTGAATTGATCGAGTTCTTGTTTTGCTTCAGAGGCGATTGTGGCATGTTTGTGTTAAAGTACATTGAGCTTTTCAGCGCTGAGCTTCCGTTAGCTACTTGCACCTCGCAGAACATGCCTTTTTTTCGGTTGAAATTGGCTGCGGAGATAACAAGGGGAGATGCTTACTTTCCATGATATTGGTTGAAGATGACAAATGGTACATGAGAAGGTTTTGGGAATGTCCATTCTCAAACTAATGTAAATACACAATAGAGACGTACGGGTCCTTATCGAATTCTACCGCTAACTCCTTCATGACATTTACATGTTTGATAACCAAACTGCATTGAATTGGAATTTTAAGACTGCATATGTGAATTGGGATTTGAAGATGGCTTTTTAAGTGTATTACATCATTGCGCTGCAATATGTCATTGTTGATGCAAGCCACCATTAATCGCAATGTGTTGCATCATAATAGGTGTCTAAACATGCGAAAGGTTTTCCGCAGCTCGGTAGCATACAAGTAGAAACAAAGACAATATACACAAAATGAACAACAATTCACAAACGCACCGACAAGCAATACACACACAACAGACAAACAATATACACACAATTGGCCTGCCATATACAGAGAATAGACATGCAATATACACACAGTAGACATGCAATATACACACAATAGACATGCAATATACACACAATACTCCCTTAACACACACAATAGACATGCCCTTGCCCACAATAATGATGCAATATACTTCAGTCCCCAAGTACACCAACCATAGGGAAGTCGTATTCAATAGGATATTAAACTTAACAGTTGTTCTTCCTACTAAAAGAAAGAATAAGGTCCGTTTCCCCCCTTCATTCTTACTTGAGTGATACTTGTGGCCCCAATAAACATCCAATTTTGGAGCAATGATATTCCATATACATGCAGCAAACTATCAATAAACCTTTAATAAACCTTCAATACACATTCATTATCGTTTCTATAACATGCGAAATACATGCAGTTACAAAATATTACAAAATGGGTTTAGGGTCTCATTGGTGGTGCCTGCAACATGTCTTGTGCGGGAGAACTTTCACAATCTTTTAAACCGTGCAGTTAAATGATCATTATAAGAACAAATAAAATGACAATTGATAGAACTAATAAAACTAATACCAAGTCCTTAATGGACTTCAGCATGTTCAGCACTCTAGCATCATACGTGTCATCTTGATGTTCTGCTTCAGCGGAGGTTACATCAACCCATTCGAATCCATTGCAACTGGTGGCTCCCTAATTGCAGGCATCATATATGGAATATAATTCTGTCAGAGTTAGACATAGGTTTTTTTTCACCCACATACATAGTCTTTAAATTAAAACTTACATAGGAGGTTAGACACTTCCAGAATGGCTTCCCTCGATTTTTTTCAGATTTTGAAACCCGAAGCACCATTGTAGCTCCACAATACTGACACCTCTTTGTTTGAGCGGGAGATGAAGACGAAGACATGTTGAATCTTCTCAGTTGTACCTCTTCTCACTCAGATCTTCTCACTGAAACCTCTTCGGACCCATACCTTCTCACTCATAGTTGTCATTCATACCCCTTCACTCATAACCTTAAACTTGTCACTCAGCTCTCTCTCATCTCTACCCAAATGGAGTTATATTTCTTTTTTTGGGATCATTTGGTGGGTTGGTCACGATGTCGACACCTGTACCGTCAGCATTGTGACATCTTTTAGCCCGAAAAGCAATATAAACTACTTCACTACCAAATATATTTTCTGAATAATGACGGGACACTGCTTCAATTTTATGAATTTATTTATATTTCATTAAGGCAACTAGTTGGATAAGAATCCGTCATTATTGGTTCCATTTTAATAACATTACTAGGGGTAGTTGGGTGTGGGAAAATGAAAAAGTATATGATGGGACCTTCTGTCACTAGTCAGTAATTCATCACATTTGTATCAATGAATTTGATAGTGGGATAAACCGAAAAATGGCTATGCAAATAGCCATTTAATTAACTTTTTGACTGTCTGACTCTGTATGCACCGTTATGACGTTTTCCCTTCTTTTGTCTTAAGTTTTAATTCACTTGGGTTCAGTTTCTTTCAAAATGGTCAACTTGGAAAAACCCCAACTGGAAACACCTTTTCAAAACACTATAAACAGAGGCTAAAACAAAACGTGTACCCCAAATATTATCATTTATCCCCTCTGCCACTCATCAAATCGTTCCATTCCAAAAACTTTTCAATGAATTCGAAACACTTCACTACCGTCGGAGGAAAGAGAAGGAAGCATCTCCATTTCGATATGCCCGAAGCCTTCATCCCGGAGTCCGCTTGGTTTCAAGTGATGTTATACGTGGCAACCGAATCATCGGAAGATCTCTTCCGTATGGCATCTGTGTGCTGATTGTTCCAAACTTTGGCAAACAGTCCACAAGTGTGGAACACCATTTCAATGGCAAAGTACCCAGACCATCCTATCTGGTACCGTGCCAGACCCGCGGTCCAGCATTTCTTGCAACAATGCAGGGCTTGCGATAACCCTGAGTCCATATTTAGAGAAGCATTCGAAGGTTTTTTCACGGACGGTAAGGTGGAAGCGTTGTATGGGATGCGCATTGCAGCCACGGCAGGCCATATGGAAGCGGCATATGTAGTTGGACTACTTGGTATGTCCGGAATTGGTCAGTCAAAAGAGGATGCATTACAATTCTTGTGTTCTTTGAATCAACGTAACAACATTGATATGAAAGGAACCAGGGATGCTTTGACAGGAAGAATTCGCCGAGCATTTGTTGCAAGACATATCGTAGATATGTTTGACTACGGGAAGATTAAGTTCAATCGGTGCAGCGCTTGTAACAACAATGAATGGTATTTTGTTATTCCAGGCTGGCCTAGTGAAGACAAGATCAATCCTGCGTTGTGGACTTGTTGCAATCGATGCAAATGGCACCGTGAGTGTATTTTTTGGTGCAAACTGATGCGTGAGTAAGTTGTGCGAGGGAATCACGTATTTTTGCATTAGTTTTAGTACGAATTTACGGTGTTGATGCATTGTGGACTTGCTTCTCTTCACTTCTAGGTTGGCTGGCTACGTAATACAAATGTTTTGTTTAAATGTTGTTCAAATGTTGGTATTTTGTCATAAACCGTTTTATATATAAATGTATAATATTTATTATATAGCGGAATTATTACTTACATCATAGACGGCTAGGAATGACATTTTACTGACACAGATATTTTGCTCACCGACCCCAATCTTCATATTTGGTAAACGAAAAGTCATGCATGGAGTAAATAGGTGTCTTTTCACCAGTGCTTGGGAATGACATTTTCCCACTTAGCATATCCGAAAGGATTTGGTTCCACGTTTCTTAACCTAGGGGGTTGACCAGTGAATGACGTAGACTATTTTTTTTGTGTGGAAGGAGTACAATGGATGACTTGTATATTTCCATATTATGTTTCAAAACATCCCTTGAACCTAAAAAATATAAAAATGAAAAAATTGAAGAACAGAGAAACCGATGACCACTACAAATGGCCTATTCGCATGGAAAATAAAATTGTTTTCAACAAGTTGGACTAAATATAATTAACAAATGGACAGCCTAAAAAGTAATATCATAATAATTATAATAATTGTGGATAAATAATAATAAAATACTAATGTAGCATAACCATTAAACAGGGAATGCAGTAAGAAGATGAAATCGCAATAAGTTCGTAGAAATTTTCGGATCGTTTTTCTAATTTTTGTGTATTTAGTTATGAATTTTCAAAGAAAAAAGGTAATAAAATAATAATTTAGGGTAAAATGGGAGGATGTGGCCATGTTCGGTAACGTACACTTGTGCAAGTAGTCAAAAGTGATGGGCTGAGATCGCGCCAGGTGTCATATTCTTGTTAATTTTGGATTCTTTTGTTAAAAAATGTTTGAAACTAGGTAATAAATAGTAGGAAAATCATAAAAATGGCCCAAAAATTACTCCGGCCTCGTTTTGAGGTCCTAAAACTAGGAGAACCTATAAATCATTCGTCTCGCAATGAAATAATCCAAATTTTTTTACATAACTCACTTTCCTCTTAACCCTAAGTATTGATGTTTGTTAACTTCAAGTTGAATAACCTACTTCAACAAGCATCTCCCGTTAATGTTGGGAATTAATTTTACAAATGCGTAACAATGAATCGGAGATTTCAGCAACGGAGATGGAGTGTCAATGAGTTCGTAGCAATTTTCGGAAATAATTTTGAATTTTTCTGTATTTAGTTATGAATTTTCCAAGAAAAAAGGTAATAAAATAATCATTTAGGGTCAAATGGGAGGATGTGGCCATGTTGACTGACGTACACTTGTGCAAGTAGTGAAAAGTGACGGGCTGAGATCGCGCCAGGTGTCATCTTCTTTTAAATTTTTGATTCTTTTGTTAAAAATTCTTTGAAACAAGGTAAAAAATAGTAGGAAAATCCTAAAAATGCCCCCAAAATTACTCCGGCCTACTTGTGACGTCATAAAACTAGGAGAACCTATAAATCATTTGTCTCGCAATGAAATAATCTAAATTGCAAATACATAACTCACTTTCCTCTTAACCCTAAGTATTGATGTTTGTTAACTTCAAGTTGAATAACCTACTTCAACAAGCATCTCCCGTTAATGTTGGGAATTAATTTTACAAATGCGTAACAATGAATCGGATAATTCAGCAACGGAGATGGAGTGTCAATGAGTTCGTAGCAATTTTCGGATAATTTTTTTATTTTGTGTGTAATTAGTTCTGATTTTTGTAAGGAAAAGTAATAAAATAATAATTTAGGGTAAAATGGGAGGGTGTGGCCATGTTGACTGACGTACACTTGTGCAAGTAGTCATCAGTGACGGGCTCAGATCGCGCCAGGTGTCCTCTTGCTATTATTTTGGCTTTTTTAGTGCAACAATCTGTGGACATAGGTAATAAATTCTACGAAAATCCAAAACATGCCCGGAAAATGAGAAAATGAAAATTATTTGTACATAACTCAGTTTCCTCTTAACCCAAATTCACGTTAACACGTATATTTCGGATAATATTCGAAATCTAATTTCTAATAATACAAAATTTAGTTTCACTATATACAATAATATGTTTTGTTATAATAATGTACATAAATAATAATTGCACATGCTTTGAAGCCATCATTGCAACTACGCCTAGAGCTTTCAAGACGTCAGTTCGTATTCAATAAGTTGTCCACATGCAACTGCACCTAGAGTTTTCAACACGTCAGAGGTATTCAATAAGTTGTCCACATGCAACTGCACCTAGAGTTATTAACACGTCACAGGTATTCAATAAGTTGTCCATATGACGCCGCATTGGGAATCAGTAATATATTTTCAATCATGTCCAATCACATAAATAATGCCCTACTTTTTCTCAATAACCTCACACAAGTGAAGCAATTTTAAAACCCTTAGTGAATATTTGTCCTAGTCTATATGAGTGATTATATAATCAGTTGCATAATATTTTTTTCACAGTATATGTTAACTTTGAGAGGGATTCCACAAACATAAAATATAAAGAAAGCAAGAAATAGTAGGAAATGAACCAGTACAAAAAAACAATATATAAAGTGTACATAATAATTCCATAACCTTGTCACAAACGCACTCACAAAAGCTTTTCCATAAATCTTGTCCTAACATATAATAAATAAAGGCAACATTGCATATGATGCAACCATGTCCAAATCTGATACGTGATCAAAAACAAATGGACATGGCAGCAACATATGACTGAAGTAGATGGGCTCTTTGCATCTTCTGTTTTCGTAATTAAAGACATCAAAATATTAAGGTTTAAATCTTCCATAGTAGTTAGCATCAAAATAGCTTTGAAGCAGAGTGTAACGAAAATTCCAATTCCACTTAGTTGCCTCTGCTCAAACACGAGAACCAAAATGGTTACTTCCCTTGCTGAGTATATTTGGTGACGTCGGAAACGGTAATAGATGACCAATCAAACCCGGGTACGACGAGTTTTGCATAGGATCGGAAGTAGTCGAATCCAGCTTGCATCACACGCTTCTTTGACTCCACTGCATTAGATGAGTTCTTGTATTTTTGAACAGCTACACTCCGAAGTCGTTTGTGTCTACGCTTCATGCGTTGCAACTTCGCCCTATCCAGATTGGCCTGCCTTTTGTCATCTTCAATTTGGCCTTCCACAAATTCCAAACGTGCCCTTGCCCTTTGGATTTCATCACCAAGTTGAAGATGCCTCTCCTTCCAAAAAGCAACAACTCTTTCAGACTCAAAACTTCCAACAAAATGGTCATTCTGTCTAGGAATGTGACATTGCTTGTCTGGTGACTCACTTGCGTGTCGAAGGCGGTCTTTGTTTGGAGGGGTGTTTATTATGCTCACATCAAACTTGGTTAGTAAATCCATTCTTTGGGGGGAATGAGTTTGTTTGCTTGAGAGAGTATCGGTAGATGGAGACAGATTCGGTGGAGGAGTGAGTTTTGTGTGGAAGGAGATTTTATATGAAAGGGGTGATAGTAATACCAAGAAAAGGGTTCCCGCCAAAAAATATTTGGTTGACAAAGTAGAAATTATTTGTTGGTCTGATACAATCTAAGTTTAATCCTAACTAGTTTGGTTTAGTTAACTAAGTACATGTCACTTCCATTGACTTTCTTTCAACCACTATCAGTGGTGTAAGGAGAGTGTGAGGTTGACATGCTTGAAAAGCAAAAGCTGACACCTATTTTTAAAAAATTCCCGCCAAAAAGTACATATGTTGACTACACACAAGCTTTGGTATGTTGGTCTATAAACCTATGTTCCCTTTCTCAAACGAAATTGCATATGCAATCCTCATCCTCCCAAAACAAAGAGGATTATTCAAGCATGTCAACCTCTTCAGGCGCCAACAACACAATCGAAGATGACAAATTGGAGTCGCAGGTTCAATTTCCACATTGTACTCGCCGACCCCTTCGTTTTTCAACATCATTTGGGAGTGAGGGGGACTCTGATGATCCATTAGAGGCAATACATGCAGTCAGTGGCAAGCTGGATTATAATTCCAGACTGATCAATTCATGGCACGAGAAATGTGTTGAAGACGAGGCAATTTTGGCTGATCTTAACATTAGAGTGAACAAAGCGTTCTCCCAAAAGAACAAGTACTTGAAGCTGAGTCATAAAAGGAAGCTGAAAGCTGAGTCATAAAAGGAAGCTGAAAGCTGAGGAGTTGGATACAGTAATGAATGATGAAATGAAAGGTTGTTTGATGAACCATATGCGATGCGAAGAGCACCATAGTGAACTGGAGTTGGCATTCAACGAAGGATTCGACAAATTCCGAGCATTTGCGGCAACTACTCATACAAGTTATGATTGGAACTATGTGTCCCCTGATGCTGTGAGAGAGATACTAGACGATGGGGGTGACATGAATGAGCATAAGCACGTCAAAGCTGTTCGGAAGAAGCCGACCGATACGACTAAGTGATTGCGGCTACCGCTGTTCAGTTGGTTGAGGGTGACCGTGGTATTGCACATATACTCCCTTAATGTCATTATCTAATTTAAAATAACACAAATATCAGTTTCATTTGCTTCATATATAATTATTGGGACTATGTATTGCAAGTCATCATGTGTTATAATGTCTAACATTATATTTTGCAAATATGGAAATATTATTCAATAAAAAGTCAATATCACAGCAATGCGGGAATCAGTAAATACTCCTTATCATGTCCATTTACATTAAAGAGCTGGCGTACTAATGTGTTAAAAAAAAAACTGACACGTGAGTCAAAAGTAACATAACATGTGCTATACATTGTTTAGTGAATGGTTTTTGGTTTATTTATATATAATAAAATTTCAAATATTGCTGAAGATTTATTTCGTCTATATTACTAGGGATATGAGTGGCCATAAGCATGTGACACCTGCTAAGAAGAAGCTGACCAGTACGACCGAGTGATTGTGGCTACCGTTGTTCAGTTGGTTGGGGAGATCGTGGTATTGCTAAGAGGGAGCACATAATATGTTTTGCAATCAAATGTTCTTTTGTGTGTGGAATTATGAGTATTTATGTAAGTTAGTGTACCCTTTAATATTTTTCACCTAAGTATCGAAATGCAGTTTTTGAATGTTATGTTTTTTTTTTAGCTGCAATGTTATTTTTCTTTTTTACACGCTGCTTTCTATTTGCTCTTTTCCAACCAAGTGCTTCAAGTATCCTTCAGTTACAAAAGTGTACAAAATCGTGCCCCTAATAACCATTCGGAAAAAGTGGCTACTGCTGGAAATGATTACTGGTAATGGAAACAACAGCTGGCTGCTGGAAATGCTGCATTAGCCTGAGGATTTCAAAAATGAATCTCTGTTAAAACATAATTCACCCTAAACTGCCCATTTTACAGGGTAAAAGTCATTGCTTCTTCACATAACTACAAATTTCATACTTGATCAACTTCGCCCTATGAAAATTTATAAATAGGGAGAAGACGTAAAAGTAACATGTCTCCAAATTTCATGGAAGAATAAAAGCAAGCAAATTTTCATTTCAATTACCAGTGGACATAGTAAGAGCTCATCGGTGGACATGAACAAAAACACAATAATATTCAAAAACTGAATCTATAAAACTTCACCTGATCATTAATCTTCATAACAACCACATTTCGTCTAATACAAATATAAATCATTCAATTGGTCCGTGCATCCTATCAAAATCGTCGAATAATGGGTCACTACGATGTATTGGAGTTGATTCGTCATTGTTCGACGGTGATGTCCTGCATAAACATCAAACACAAGCACATAAAAATTTTACCTATTCAAATTTTAGATTTTATTACAAATAGTGTTAGCATCTTACGGTGTGTTCAAGGCTGGGCATTGTCTTCTATCATGACCAATGCGTCCACACTCCCGACAGTGTCTAATCCCTCGCTTCATTGCCTTTTCCTTTGCTCCCGTTACTCCTTTCGACCTTCCTTTGCACCTCACTCTCTTAGGGTCTTTCATATATTGTGTTTGAGAGCTGGACCCTCCAACTTCGTTATTACTTGGTCCATCCTTCAGCAACTTCAACTTCACCTGCAAACTTTTTAGAGTCTCTGACAGTAGCTCACATCCTTCTTCACTCATTAATGCATCCTCAACCACATCTGAAGCAAGTCGAGACATTGTACACCGCTTTATTAGAAGGCCAGGATCTGCACAGTCTTTAATTTCGTTGCCATTTGCCTCTGACACCAATCCAGATTTCGCAGTTTTCTTCCACCTCTTCAAAATATATTTATCGGGCATATATTCAATCTGGTCCCTTCTGAACAATGCTAGGATGTGCTTGCAAATAATTCCAACAAATTCAAATCTTTTGCAGCTACACGATGCGTGGTCAGAATCTTTGACATATACGACTTCTGCCACTCTTGTTTCCCAATTTTTCCTTTCGCTCACGTTAAAGACAACTTTAGAAGCATCCTCTGTTTTGAACTCTAGGAAACATGCTGTACTTTGTATTAGTTCTTGCTCAAACTTTTGAAACATTGTCCTTGTGTACAAGGTAGCCATTTGTTTGTTCATTGACATCGGTAGAAGACATTGAACCACTTCAAATGCATCTACGTGATCAGCAACTAACTCTTTTTCACGTTGATGAGAAAGTGCCCTCTCAAATCGTATTATGAAATCCATCAACGAATTTCTCCTTGATATGTATTGCTTGAAAAAACCATGAGAACCTTCCGCTCTTTGGCTGCTTGACATTCCAGCGGCAAAAAATTGTCGTGCGTAGGCTGGAACCCAAGATTCCCTTAAATCAAATATTGAACTTAGCCATGGATGGTCAGTCAAACTAGCCTTTGTAACCACAATATTCCATTTTGCATCAAACTCATCCTTATTGTCAGTATCCCATATGGCTTTCTGAAATTCACGCCAATACTCCTTATAAGCGTCACGTGGTAACTTAACAGAGAACTTTGATGTGATGTGCCATATGCAAAGTCGATGAAATGTAGTCGGGAAGGCTATTGAAATCGCTATGGCCATTGCCGCATCTTGATCTGTAATGATCGTTTTAGGTTCCCCACCTGGCATGGCTTTCTTAAACTCCTCAAACATCCAAACAAACGACTCAGTCGTTTCCTTGCTCAAAAATGCGCATGCTAAGACAATTGTCTGACCATGGTTATTAACTCCCAACATTGGTGCAAATGTCAAGTCGTATCGATTCGTGTTGAATGTGGTATCGAATACAACAACATCTCCATAAAACCCATATGCCCGTCTAGAAGTTGCATCTGCCCAAAAACATCGACTAAACCTGTCATGCCCATCTCCCTCAATCTTGAAATAAAAAGCCTCATTTTTTTTCTGTTCAGCCATAAAATACTCGGTCACTAGTTCAACATCGTGGTTCCTCAGCGTCTCATTCACACTACATTCAAGATTGTAGATATCTTTTTTGATAAAACCGATTTTATCCATTCCTCCGGATTGCACCTCGAAAATACTTACCTTCTGATGAATGGAAATATTAACTGAACCCAACTGTTTTGTGAGTACTTTTGTAGAATCTGAAATATGACGGTGTGATCTCAATAAATGCATTCTTTCTGAGGGTGTCATCTTATGATTGTGTCCCTCTGCAAAAAGAGATATGGTATACTTCTTGCTCCCATTTGTCTTCACAACCACAATCTTAGCTTTGCAATTGCATCTACTTATTCCTCGTTGTCTTTTTCTCTCCCGAGTTTCATCCTTCCTGTATGCACCTTGTTTGCAACATACAAATTCTTTCCTCAAAATCTCTTTCTTATTTTTCCCCCAAAAGCTAGAATGAAGTTGAATACCAAAGCCAGCAAAGAATGCATATCTATTATAGAAATTGTAAACGAGGTCAAGCGAGTCAAACTTCATCCCAACTGCTGGTGTTTCCTCATTTCTTACTTCAGGAATATAAACCCTCTCATTATCCCCCGTGCATTCATCACTCTCTGAGCCCCCAGACATTTGATCTACGTATATTATTGATCCACTTCTATATTACTGCATAGCAATTATTCATTCATTAATCAGTCATTACTGCATCACAACATATCAATGCATTCCACTTACACAAAACATTGCCCAAATTGACACAAAATACGCATAGCCTAACTTCCGATTACACAAAACGCAAGCAAAATTTCATAAAAGTTACGTCATCTCTTGTGAAATAATCTGGTAAAAATAACATTAGAACCAACATGTTCAACTAAGAACACAAATGCAATTCAAACCACCAATTACAGAACTTCACCCAATATCCTCTCCAACTGCTTACTCCTAATGTCATTAAGCCTAAGTTTAGGTTATTTTACCTACATTTTATAATTTTCCACCCCGACCAACAACAATGAACTAAGTATATTGAATATTCATAAGGAAATGACACATTATTGATTCCAAAAATGAGGCATTATTGATGCCACAAATGACGAATTTCCCACCCTCACAAAAAATAAACCTAACCCAATAAAATCATTCCAGCAAGTGAACTTACCTCTCAAAATCAATCGGGAGCTCTGCAGTCAGTCAGCTTGAAAGAATGTGGTGGACATTAGAGAAGACTCTTTGGTATTTGAGACTCCATATCTACCAAAATCGGGGAACAACTGCTGCTGCGGCTTCTAGCTACAAAAAGAGATATGCTACTTTGCTTTCATCTGGAATCTTGTCAGCTGAATGAAAAAGAGAAGGGGTTTTCACTTGAGCCATAGAATCAAAACAGGGCAACAGCTAGGTAAGAGCCATTCTTCGTAATACCCAGGATACCATAGATCGCAGGCCTCCCAACGAGCTAATGACAATCGAGTGACTATAAGGTTCGGGACATTTGGATCCTTCTAATTGTGGGTTTGCTTTACATTCAAAAAGAGAGGATTGTGTTCTTCAGTTTTTCACAGAGAGGGAAAGAGGGGAACAACTGAAGTTGGGTTTCTAACGGGTTAGATTTCAACCCGATTCTACATGCACCCTCTTTTAAAAAAGTCACCGTTGGATGAAATCCAACGGCTCTTACATACCCCTCAAAAACACCCCTTATAACTTTCCACTCACTATAGAAGCTCTCGCTTTACAATTCAATGTTGGGTTTTGTTTTGCGTATTGTTGTGGCGGCCAGAGGCCCAAAAAACTAGTAGATGCGGGTCAAGCTACAAGTCGTCCAAAGGTGACAATGTCGTTTTCAAACTTAACACGGCACATGAAAATTTTCAACTCGGCCAAGGAAGGCACATTAAATGTTGGAAGCAAACATGACATGTGGGTGTGTGGTGTGGACCACCTAGAAGGAAGGAGCTGGCAAATCCAGTCCAAGCAGGACCTTTACGTTTGGGTCAGTGGCTCACTGTTCCAACAACCAAAATCGACACCAAATAACATATAAATCCTATATTCTATTCTTGTAGTAGTACCAGATTTTGAGGACAGGGAGTGAGTTTCCAAGACTAAAGCGCAACTAGTGTTTTTCTATGTTATAAAGAATGGGTCCGCTATTAAGATTTTTTGTGATAAAATTTTATATTTATTAGGCTGTATGTGTGATTAAGATTAGAATAATATCAGTGTTGTTATTACTCGGCCGCAGACATGTCTCTAGAATAATTTATGAGTTAATAAACAATTATTAGTGACCATAAACGAAAATTTATTAACTCAACTCAAAATTTTGGTACAAAAGTTCAAGAGGGTGCCCTTGTAGAAATTCCAACATGCCCCAGCTAATCAAATTATGACCATCAGAATAAGAAAGCGACTCTGCGCAATGCTCGGTCATCCATTGTATTTCTTCATTTGAATTTGAATCCTCAGCTGCAACAATATCATCCAACAATGGGTTTTGGTCATTTTGCAGAGCTTCCATGTCTTTGACAGTGCTGCCGGTGCCGCAGCTGCAAGACTGCTTAGTATTTGAGTCCGGGGCTTTTGGAGTTTCAGAGGAGGAGGAAGCAAGAGGTTTTGGAGTTTGCTTTTTGAAGCCAAGCTTCTTGCACAAACGAGTGTTCCAGTAGTTCTTGACTTGGTTGTCAGTTCTTCCTGGTACACGCCCCGCAATCAGAGACCACCTGTACATGTTCATACAAAGTTAATTAAGCTTTGATCAGTGATTAATAATCCGATTTAATTATCAGCAGCATCCATATACATTAACAAACACGTTGATTATTTTTATATACATAAATATAATGTGATTCCATTTCCAAGTACCAATAGAAATAGCGAGACATGGGGATCAAAGTCACCCTGCACACATTACTATCACGGATCTACCCAATTTTTTAAATCAAGTCTTAATTAACAACACTCCAAAACATCCAAATGAGCATCTCAAAGAAATTAATCCTCCCCCCACAAGAAAAAATATATGAAAAGTGAAAGGTGGAGATAAATTTCAGAAAACCTGTTGCCAAGGAGATTATGAAGTCTGATGATGAGGTCCTCTTCTTCCTCAGAAAAATCTCCGCGTTTCACATTTGGGCTCAGATAGTTGAGCCACCTCAATCTGCAGCTCTTTCCATTCCTCTTTAAACCTACATATATATATATATATATATCATATAATGAAGATGAAACGAATCAGACAAGTGCATACTGTAGATAAGGTCTTACCGGTGAGCTTAGGAATGCGATTCCAGCGGCCACTTCCATGTACGGTTACGTAGTCTAGCAGAACCCTATCCTCCTCCTTTGTCCACAGCCCTTTCTTGTACTCATTTTCTGCTTCCATTGTTGCCTCCCCCTCTACACACAAAGAGAGAACGACGGCGGCTTATAGCTAAGAGGGGAAAACCTTGTGTGTATATATATATATATATATATTTGTCAATATAATATATGCAGTAGCTCAGCTGTATATATGGGTGTGAAAAGTTCAAGAGCAGGTCTTTCTTTGCCGTGCTTGGACTTGGATTGTATTCTTTAATTAATTTTATTTGTCGGCAATATAACCGGAGAGACCATTCATTTTCATGGATTTTTTATTATTTAATTCATTAATATATAGCATATTTGCAGTGACTCAGTGAGTGACCCATGCATGTTATGTTACATCCAAGGGACCAATAAAGACACAGTTAGAAGCTTTATGTACAAACACCAAGGTGCTTCTTCTTCTTCTTCTTCTTTCAAGTTTCTAACTCCACCCACACCACATCATGTTCTTGTTGACCTGTTAATGATATTGAAATCAAGTGTTTACTTGGATTTTCTAAACCAATAAAAAGTAATGTAACCGTAAATTTTATTATTAACTTATCCAGAATCACTTTTAAACGCACTTTTAAAACCCCTCCACAAAGACTTGGAGTTTAATTAAAAGGAGTTGGCACTTGACACAAAGAAGCAGGACTAAATAATAGTCATTGATAGAGTTATTGTGAAATCTGTGGCTCAATAGGAGATTTTTGGTTCCATTGAGTAGTAAATAGCAACCAAAAGTCCCCACCACATGTCATTTCCCCAGAGAGTGCATCTCCTGTTACTTTCCCCCAACGGTCTGGTCAGATCAGATGAGACTCTCTTGACCTATAATAATTTCCCATGCATGATGCATGCATGCACATCTTCTTTTTCTGGTCACGGTAAAAGATCCGCCAATAATGTCTGATTCATAGCTTCTTCTTATCTCTTGTTACTGTGGCATGTTTTCCATGAACATGGACTTGAGGCTTAATTATTGAGTTCCATCTTCACTTCTTATGACAATTCGATAATTGTACTAACCTGCCGGTCAATTTTCTAAGGCTATTATATATTTCACCCGACATCATTTTTCCATAATTCAGACATTTAATAGCCTTCTTTTCATTGTCGATATTATCAAATTTTGTCACAATCTTTATTAAAGACGGATTATATATCGATATCAATCAATCTTTTTCCTTCCAAGACTCCCGTGTTTAATAGTCTACCATCCACGCTTAACTTTATTTCCACAACCTGGAAAGAGAGGAGAGCCCTAGGTAGGCCAAAAATGTCAGAGTCATGGCTCAATCAGCACGCATTTAGCTTACCACAACTCGTTTTGGTAACAATCAGCCACGCTTCTTTGCTTGGACATAGACTGGAGATACATATAGGAGGAGGAGAGTGTGTGTGAAGTCATGGTCAGGGAATTAAATTTTGCTATAAGAAGTAGGTGGAATAAATATATCGCTAGATTAATCATATATATAACCCTACCCTACCCCATTCATATTCACTGTACAATAGCTATGCCTGCTGTCCTCCAGATTAAATAGCTGTAAAACATGCATGATGCAGTGAGTGACTGAGGCTTCTGAAAAAGGAAAAGTAAATTTATAATCTGGTAAATTGGGAGGACAGCAGCTTTGGTTTTTGAGGGTTTCTTTTCAGGGATATTATACTACAAACCAGCTACTGTGTGGTGTAGCTGTGTGTGGAATAATTTATAACTGTTTCAGAGGCTTTCAGTTATGCTGACTCAATGTCCCGTTTGATTTTTGTATCCCCTTGAATGAATGCTCGTGGTACAACATGCCTTCAAGGCTAAAACGCATATCATTCTACTCGTTTCGCTTATAAATCTTACTTATTTTTAACGTTAAACAGAAAACAAGAGAGTATTGCATTTGAGGCTCCGACATTGACTTCGTAAGATGAAAGCCTATCACAAGAGCTTAAAAAATCTTAGACCTTGCCATACATGACTAAAATTGTCTCCAACTCCCCTTAATTAATCACAAAATTTAACCCCATGATCAACTTCTTTGCCCCTTCTCTGGGCCACTAATAGGATAAGCAGCCCATTAACCTGGCCCGGAGTTTTTTAAATAAAAAAAACTTAGGCCGTTTGAACTGGGCTTGTGTTGCCAACCTGTCTATGGCCCAAAAGTGTAATGGCTTGGGTTTATTTATTCAGACCCGTTAAATTGCTGAACATACCCACAACCTTTTTCTCCTAATTTTTTTCATAAAGACTATTTTACCCTCTGTCACTAGTGTTGGGAATGCCCAGGCCTAGTGATTAGATTGAAGTTAGGTCTTCCACCATTGCATGTTAGATTTTCTGGATTCGTAAAGAGCATCTACTTATTACCGTGTTAGTTAGATTGACTCAGGCCGCTGGTGTGATTTCAAGTATTTGGTAAAATATAAATTAAAAGTACATCCTCAAATTAACTAAGTAAGTACATCCTAATATTTAAATCAAAATGTAAAATTAACTAAGTACACCTTATTTAACTAAAAAAAATACTACTGATACACCCTAATACACTCTATCGCACAATACCAAACCCATTCGAAAACTGACTGCAGTTGTTTTAGAAAAAGGAAGGACCACACTGACGAACTCTGCAATGCTCGGAAAGTCGAATCCCTCAATCATTTATCCAAGGATGCTAGGTAGAAGGACTTATGTCTCCCATTGCATTCTTATCAATAATGTATGATTAAGAGTCCTGAGACTGAAAGTCATAGTGAAGCAGTGCGATAACATTGCTTCATCTTCCAATATTGGGTAGTTGAACCCCCAGATCCCTGTTCACTCATTGCAATTCCTTTCAATAATATTTGGTTAATTGAAAATCATAGCATGTACTTGGTTATCAATTATGGACCACATTTTCCTTTTGATGCCTCCAACACCTCTTCGCATTATACTAACCATCCATTGCTATTACTAATTTGCTATCTTTGTAGGATTTTCACTCGCGTTTGATTAGAGTTGAATATGATAAGTAAGGTGTACTTATTAAAATTACATTTATTTCACAATTCAATATATTCTTTTTGGTCATTTTATATTAGGGTTAATTACTAATTCAATAAATAGTTCGATAGTATAGTGTACTCAGTTAATTTTAAGGTTCGTTTAACAGAACCCAAAAAGAAAGAGCATCTACTTATTTGCCAATATTTATACATGTCACAATTGAGTTAACACAATACATTCAAGTAGCCTACCATTCATATTACAAAGAGGGCAGCAACATCATATACACAGCACCTTCTCATTGAATTGGATGTATAACTACCTTTCCAGTGGCCCGATTGGTTTCAAGGTAAGAGAAGGCCTCAACAAGCTTAGAGAAAGGGAAGGGCCCTTTGGGATCTATCACTGCCTTCACCTTCCCACTCTCTAAATATGGATTTAGTTTCTTCAAAACAGCTCCATTAGAAGTCACTACAAATCTGAAGCCTGGAGGTGTTACCGCGCCTGTTAGGGCCACTACACTGCCCCCTTCCTTCACCACCTTCACTGCTTTATCACATTGACCTGCCATTACAAATGGAAAACGAAAATGTTAAAAAAAGCATGTTCATTTGACATAAAAAAGCTGTTAATTATGCAGCAGTATCCAGCAGACCAAGGATTTTCAGCTTGACTTAAAACCACATAATTTCATCCAGCTATCTGTTTGCTCTAGATTTATATCCTGGTGGTTCATGCGAAACATTACTTTTAGGCTTTGCATTTGCAGGTCCATTCTAACTACTATGACTTGCTATTGCTAAGTTTTATCCTTATACTAATGAAAAACATCTTGTAGTTGTAGTTGTACAAAATCTTACCAATTGCATCATATACAACATCAAATTTCTCTGGCAATTCTTCGAAATTCTCCTTTGTGTAGTCAATGGCTAGATCAGCACCCAAGCTCTTCAACAACTCCAATTTTCCGGTGCTCGAAGTGGCCGCCACTCTTGAAGCTCCAAATACATGTTTTGCTAGCTGTTTCAACCAAGAAAAAAAAAACAGAGTATGAACACATATGCAGTCATGGGAAGAGAATGTATTTGTAGAAATTAAGGTACCTGAATCACCAGGCTTCCAACTCCACCAGCACCATTCAAAACAAGCAAAGATTTACCAGCAGAAAACCCAGTCCTTTCGAGACCCTCGTAAGCAGTCTCGATTGCAAGAGGAAGCGCAGCAGCCTGAACAAAATCCAGATTCTTAGGCTTCAACGCCAATAACCTCTCTTCAACTGCAGTGTACTCAGCAAGAGAGCCAGATTTTTTAGGCCCCTCCAAAGCTTTCTCATTTATGTCTCCGTACACTTCATCCCCCTCTTTAAAGTCCTTTACTTTACTGCCAACTTTTACCACCACACCGGCAACATCATATCCCGGAACAGTCTACATGGAGACAAAGTGAAAGAACCCTTGAGTTAATAATAGTGCCATTCAAATGAAGCTGGCACGACCAATATCATATAGGAAAGGGAAAAGTTTACTATATTTTCCTCTTTATCCACTTCAACTTCACATTAAAACTAGAATTTTGCTAGCAATGAATTTACTCTCAATTCCTTTAGAAATTAAAACATAATTATTATTATACCCAATCCAAAAGAACAACCACAATTCTAGTCACTCTTTCTCAGCATTCAATTTGACAATTTCATCCAAGAAAATTACAATAATTACAACACAGATTCTAATCCCAACACAAATTCCAGATATCCGAACACATAACAACGAAAATTCACAACTCTACATCACAATCTCTACTGTAATTCTTTTTCAACATGTTCACTTGTTTTCCAAACTTAAAATCCAAACTCAAATTAAGCTTCTTTCTCTACATTTTCTCAGCAGCCAAGACAAACCCAAATGAACGAAAATCCAAAAGAAGAAAGAAAAATTACCGGAAGAGGAGAGTCAGTGTTCTGGAACTTGCCCTGCCTTCTCTTGAAATCGACTGGGTTAAGAGCCGCAGCCACAACCTTTACCAAAACCTGGTCCTCCAGCAACTCAGGCACCGCAACTTTGGTATCAAATTTCAAAACATCAACACCCCCATATTCCCCATATACCCACGCCTTCATCTCCGACGGCAAAGCCGAGACCTTTGACGCCTCAACGGAAGTAGGGGCAGATTGGGAACTAGCAGACACTCTCAGAGCAGGAAGAGCAGAAAGCTGGCATCTTTGGGATTTCAAGCTTGTGGGTACTGCGATTCTGTTCTTATTTTCTCGGAAAGTGAAGGAAAATTTGACAGAAAATGGGTTTGGGGATAGAGAGCTTAAGGGTGTGAGTTGAGAAGCAGTGGAGCTGAGCGTGGAAGTGGTTGCTAGCATTGTTCCCAACCGAACCTTAAACAGCTTATCTCTTTCTCTGCTCCTTCATATGGCGCTTGTTTTTTTTAACTGTTTTTCAACCAATAGTATCCTCACACGTAAGAACAAGAAAGTACGGAAAACGCGACTCGAAAAAGCGATTTTTAGGAAAAGGGTAGACACGTGGACGGCGGATTACTCCTGACAGGATTGGAGATCGACGGTCGGCAAGTTATTAGTGATAGCTTTAACCCTTTTCACGTTGTGTTTGTATTGTAGAGCCGACTGAGAGTTGTGACGACCTCGGTTTTCTTCTTTAGTCAGATCTTCACTCTTTCCTCTGTCAATCGTAATTGTCTTTGCGCTTCCTCAAAGGTGATTTCTCACTCTAATTTACAAGATCCTTGTTTCTCTTTTGATAGATTTGGATGCAAATTTGTTCTTTTTTTATAATAAATTTTATCAGTGTCGACTTTTTATATATTGTGGAGTAATTAGGGTTCCGATCCGTTGTTTAACATCGATTTTCTCTCTGATCTGCTTTGTAAATCGGAAAGTTACGTTGAAAATTTATGATCAATTTAGCGGTTTACAATGTACGATTAGTTTATGTTGGAAATTTTTACTTACATTCTGTTACATCTTGGCGAAAAAGCTCGTCTTTTTATCACCATAATTAACATAAATTTGAAATCTTTGTTCTAATTTTTTGGCAAAAGAAAAGCTCTGCTCAACCCAGCTAAGGAAATTCCCAATCGATTGAAGTAGGTTTTGTTAATGTCATGTTTGAGTTCTCTGAAATTATGAAGAAGAAAAAACCAAAGCTTTAAGACTCTATGTTACAATTCTTATGGACCACATTGAGAAAAGAATATAATTGCACGTGCACAACTATGTTTGTTGAACTCAGTATGTGTAGTTTTAATGATTGACCGTTCGTGGGTGTGAATTTCGCAAGGTTTAGCTGAAATGGCCGAATCAAAACCAGGATTGAGGAAACCTGTATTCACCAAGGTTGCCCAGCTCCGCCCAAGCACCTCAGGGCACACTCTCACGGTAAAGGTTGTTAATACTAAGATGGTATTACAAAAGGGTCGTGCTGATGCCCCTCAAGTACGCCAAATGCGAATTGCTGAATGCTTGGTTGGCGATGAAACCGGATTGATTATCTTTACAGCTAGAAATGATCAAGGTGTGTATTTCAAGTTTACTTCGTACTCTCACTGGTGAACACAATCTATGCTTAGCAGTTGCTGGTTCAAAATCCAGTGACTGATAATCAAATCTCGATAAAGTAATCTTCTTTTCTGAATGATTTCACAGTTGGATTTTCATCTAATGGTTTTAGGCTTGACTTTCTTGTGGTAAAACATAATTACTTATGTTCTGTTGAGCCTGGTATATGTCTAGAACATGATTACTCAAATTTCCCCTTGTGGTATATGTGGAAGGTTTACAGCCTTTTCTGGTGCTTACTCTTGATAAGATAATGCTAGGGCCTTGGTGGGAGCTGGTCAATGCTGTTATTTTAATTTTTTTTGGGGATTCTAAACCTTGAGTATAGATATTCATTAGTTTTTAAGGTCTCAGCTCGGTTCCTGGTGATTAGATTTCCTGGCCACTGCTTACGTGGGTCTGATTTCCGTTCGCAATTGATGTTTTAATGATGTCATAAAAAACTTTAGATGTCCTGTAGCTGAAATTGACGGGTGAGGCAATGCTAGAGTACATTAATTAGTCAAACAAGATGGTATCTAGTGAAACTTTAGATGTCCAGTAGCTGAAGCCTGAAATCAGAGATTTGTTGAATGCCATAACAAGCCCAGGAATATGGACTCTCATCTGATAGTTATATGCTTAAGATAAGAGGGAGGGAAGGACTGCAGATATGCCAAAGATATGTGAGCTTGGGAGTGAAGTCTCTATGAGTGGTCATGGGTGATAAATAACATTTAATTAAATGAGACTGGATCAGTTTGTGCCACTTTTTTTCAAGGTTCTCAGTCTGCCAAACAATTGATAATTTCAGTTTTTCAGATTTTAGCACCCATATTAACCAGTATTTCTGCAAAAGGGGGGATCCACACCAACAGTTTGGGCCTTTTTAAAAAAAATTATTGTTCAGCCTTTATCTGAAAATCTGTATCTTAATTTTGGTTGTATATTTTGACACTTCATTTTATTTTTTCCAGTTTGCATCACTGTTTTGGAAGACCACTGCATTGTATGTTATGTAAGTTTCCTTTTACTAATTGTTTTGATATGATGGTTGTGTAGTGGATTTGGTGAAAGAGGGCTCTACCCTAACCCTGCGTAATGCCAAAATCGACATGTTCAAAGGATCGATGAGACTTGCTGTGGACAGGTGGGGCCGTGTTGAAGTTGCTGAACCTGCTAGTTTTACAGTGAAAGAAGATAACAACCTCTCACTCATTGAATATGAACTTGTCAATGTTGAAGAGTGACTTTTCTGGACAGAGTTCAGTTGCGTACCTGTCTTAACCCAAAAAAATAAAAACAAAATCGAAGAAGTTCTGTTGTTATATGGGGCATCTAATCTCCAAAATGTTCTTGAAAGTTCCAAATTTAGGAAGAAGAAATCTTGAAGCCGGTACTACCTAAGTCTTCTCTTAACTTTGCAGCCAATCGTGATGGAGCTTTGGTTGGACGGCCAAATAGATGGTGATGGCTGTAAGTTTATCAAGATGAGGGAACCGGCTTTCTCTGTTTACTATCTACTTGTTTTTGGAAAGTACATATGGGATTCATGTTATGAAATATGTCTAATACTTTTTCTAACTCAGTATGAGTTTCCTACGTTATTTCTTCCATTTTAATTTTCGTTTGATGTCTACTGATAAGTCTAAATATGTGTATCTGGAAATGCTTTGGTATTTTTGAGAAAGTTCTTGAAGACATCAGTATTTTGTGGACAAGTTAAACAGAGATCAAGGAAGTGGTGATGAGCAAATTCATATTTCTTGCAACAATGAGAGAAAACGTAGCTTAAAACATGTTCCTTGTCCGTAAAAGTGCCGGTAGCTAACCGCAATTCTTCCCTACCCATTTGCAGGAAGAACCATGCAGAAGATTAACTGCACTTAAAATCACTTGCTCTTTTAGAACTTTGTGTTTGGGGAGGGGGAGGCAGGTGAGGCCAACAGCACATGATCAGTATTAAACTAAACAAATAGTTTATGCAATCGGAAGGAGGTGGATCACGCATTAAACTTGTCATTAGCTTAACATAAGTTTGTTTAAGGTTCTCAGAATAAGAGCTTAAAGGTTCTCAATGCATCCATTGGACGACAAAATGAAGCAATAGTTCCAAATGGAAGAAACCAGAGATAGCTTATCCATATTCTGCTTGTGCAGGTGTACCTGCCCCTGCAGAGCCAGTGGTTTAGTTATACACAAACAGGATTTGGATTACAAATAAGTGGAAATGTGTTGCCCAACTTGGGAGGATAGTCCTACTCACATGTAACCTACACCCATCTTTGTCTTTTGGCTCAGTGGAATTTTGGCTCCATAGGCCATACGTTTTCTAGTGCCCTTCAAACTAGTGAAAGGACCACTCACATGGCCTTTAAAATGAAAATCAAAAGCACCAAAGGGAAAACAGAAAAAGAAAACAAATATAAATATAAATTAGAGACTGTATGGCATTACGATTGACTGACGTCACATGCAAATATGTTGAGTTCTAAAGACGGGACTGAATTTCAATCCAAGAACTGTTTGATACTGATTATGTGTAGAAGATCTGTCCATTTGTTGTCTAATTTCTTTGCTATCCTCACTATCGATTCTGATTAAATCGTCTTGTTATGTGTATGAGTGCATTTTCTTCTTATAATCTGACAATATAACATATCAGATATCATATGAAAAAATTGTTATTTATTCGATAATAAACCTTATTTCTTGAGAATTTGAGTTGTGCTAACTAGTGCATGTTTAATATAGAAGAATGATTTGAACATCCCTTTTTTTTTCTTTCTCTTTTTTAAAAATGGATTTTGCATTCCTATTGTGAGTGCTTTTGGATCGAGTACATATAAAATTCACTTCCTACTGGTTAGTGCGCCCATGATTATATAAATTCTTCAGATCAAAATCATGGATATAAGTGGGCTTTTAATTTCTCAATGGAATCAAGATCACTCCACTTGGCATTTTGAGCCCACAGAGATCTCTTTTGTCGTTTATGGATCTTTCTTAAAATCATCATTGTTGTTGAAGACGTTAAAAAGAAACAAAGTCACTCTCAGAAGTTGTTGTTCTGGTCTTTAGCATAACCCGAAGTTCATGCAAAAACAAGTCTCATTTTAGTCGTTAAAAACTTCTTTCTTACCCCATTTGCATATTCATGTTAGAAACAAGGTTCATAACGCTCGCTTGTTCACGCACAAAGGAAAAGCTATATTATATATCTGTCTATATTTTGCATCATTATTGTATCTTTTATATATATTTTAATGATGCAGATTTAGTTTTGGGGCAGTGTGATGTGAAATTTCGCCTACCCTCTCTCTCTCCTTATGCTTGTAAGCATTCCATACAAAGAGTTGTCAATTTTGTTTTCTTTATGAGCAGAAAAATTTGGCTCTGCTTCTGATATCACTGCATTTGTGGAATCAGATCAATAAGAGAGATAAAGGCTCCATCCTCCATGCATGCAAACTCCATAAACAAGCCTTTGTGTTTTTTCATGCTCACTCCAAATTGTTGCAAGTTATGGAAATTCATGATCCATTGCCACATGCCTACATATAAAATTCTGAGATTTGCATGATTTGAGCACATGCATATATTGCTTCAGGATATTTCTGAGTGGACTTTTCTGACATTTTTGCTTTGACGATCAGTCTGTTAGTGGATTGGATGCAAAACCCTTGCTTAAGATTGGCATTTGTGAGGATGCTTTTTGTTGACAGTCAAAGAAGAAGAAAAAAAGACAAAAGAAAAAGAAAGTGATTGTCTTTTTGAATATGTACGCTTTAGTTTTTTTTTTTTAGAAAAGCAGAACAGCTGCTTACTGAGATACTCTGCTTAAAAAAACAATATGATGATTATGTATGTGGGGAAAAGGTATTGAAGTAGTTGGTACAATCTTACTAAAAATGACTACCAATTTGACTTTAAAAACCCATTACAATGAGTTGGTTTTTTTCTCTGCTGAAAATGACTGTCCATGTGGGAGCACATGATGATCACATCAGGTTTAAGACTTTGAATTTATTTGAGATCCAAATCAAGAAAACATGGCAAAATAAACATTAAGCATCTTCTTCCTTGTTAGTTTTTATATTATGCAGCAACAGCAGCTTGAGCAGATTGGTCAGACCAAAACCTGCATGGTAATTTTTATATAATGAGCTATCATCACTTGAAAAGAAACAGAGGTCAACCACTTCAATTTAAAAAGGACATTGTGGATCGAAGTAGACAACAAGTATATATGTAGGAGATTAAGAAGAAGTAATTATTTTGCTTTAAAAAATGTATAATAATTTTCTGCTCTGGGATTTGAGCAGAACATGTTTCTGCTCCAACCTCTATGTATTTTTCTGACCTCTAGGTTCTGCGGGCACTCTGGCTTTGGACTTATCAAAACATAGCTGCAGAAATACTGTACTTCTCTTGTTTTTCCACATATGGTTTACAGAACTGACAGAGAAAAATAATGCGGCCACCAGTGATTCAAAGCAAAAGCATTCAGCTTGCATTTTCCAAAAGAAAAAAAAGTCATATTCATAGTATGATTATTATTTGGCAATGTGAATGCAAGAATATTAAAGGCTCCTCCTTTCTCTCACTTTCAAACTAGCTATATTCAGAACAACGAGATAAGAGGGAGCCAGGCATGAGAGAGACACAGAGAGACAGAGGGAGAGAGAGGATGTGTGTCTAACAGATAATTAACAAATGAAGATAATATATATTTTCCTGTTAATAATATTTTATCATATTAGTTGGTTTCAAGCTTTGAACTTATATATATATAAAACATAAAATCATGAAGTAATTAATCTGCATAGAAAATGGTGTGTACTTTAAGAAAAGCAACAAAAAAACAGGACCATAAATAATTGGAAACGAAATGGGGAATATATGTAGCATCTGGTACGTTTGCAAACAAAAGTCATATTAAATTATGCACAAGTGTATATATGTAGAGAGAGAGAGAGAGAGAGAGAGAGAGAGAGAGAGAGAGTACAAGTCACACCAGAAATCCAAATATGTAAAATGGATTAAAGTTGGTCCTAAACTATTCTAACAAAGGGTCTGAAATCAGATTTCAAAACCCATGCATTCCCAAACAATTGACTGCCAAACCATATGCTGCAAAACACAAAACAGGAAAAAGCATTGATGGGCCTGAAAATAAAGGATTAAATTCGTTTTCATTTCTGTTTTTGTATGCCCAAAATAGCTTGAAAATTTGGGTACATCAAAAAAGAAAAATTAAATATGGACTATGATCAATAATTCATTAATGCATGGCTGCAATTAGGTAGAGAATTTGAGGTACTTGGAAAATAACTCGTTTGGGATTGCTTCTTTAGGAAGCACTTATATTCATAAAGGTTTTTAGCAAAAAAGCTTTTATTATAAAGATGTTGAAATTTTCTTAAGAAATCGAAGTGCTTCTAAACTTTTTTATCAAATATCATCAGAATAGATTTTAGTTGTCAAAAAGTTTCAAGAGTACTCCCAAACGGGCCAAGATGAGAAATCTGCACAAACAGTATTTACAGTGTAGTGTTTTTCTCTGGTTCTAAAACTTGAATGACAAAGGTAGGTCATAAAATTAAAAAATTAGGTAGAAAATCGGTGATGGAAGCTGTGCCAACTTGAAATTGCCATTTACGGGTGTCGAAACGACAATAGCATTCTTTATATGGGCTGTGCGCATCTGGTCGCAGTCATGATGAAATTTACCGAAGAAAGTTAAAGCCCAGCTGACAAATTAAAGTCATATAAAAAAAAAAAGTAAAAGTAAAAATCTCTTTAACCAACAAAAGAAAAAGAGTAAAATTTTCTAATAAAGTAACAGTTGCGTACTGTTATCTCCCTCCTCTCTGCCAATCTGAATTGAACATATTTCAACTGCAAAATACGGATGTGAACGAATTTCATATCAAGAATGAGGTGGCTGTGGTGTCTGACTAGTTTTGGCACTATGTTCTAATTTCGGTCTCATTGATAAAGATTTATCCAGTCTTAATTAGATGTGAAATTTCAAGTATGCATGTGGAATAACCATCCTAAAAGCCAAACATATCATCTTCATGCAATCAAAATCGTTCTACAAATGTCAATCATGGAAACGATATATACCTATGCACAAGCACGGTCACTTGGTCAACTTGGTGTTATCGCTTCATTCATGTTATAGCACGTTAATTTATTCATTAATACTAAATTTTAAGCTCATAATACATCAACATTGTCGTCTATTTATACTATGCTATAATATGTGAATTAGTAACTGTTTAAAAGCGTAATTATAAATGTAGTGATGAATCAAATTGAAGCATACGAGAAAAGGAAAGCGCATGCCTGATTTTGCATTCAGAAATTAAGACATAATCATATAATTCGACCAGAGCAGTACAATCATGCATGTTCGACCTATAATAATTAACATAAATGGGGCCATGGCATGCTTTCTCGTCCACTCCCATTCCTACCCCAACCAAAAAAAAAAAAAAAAAAAAAAAACCCTAGTCCGCAAGGTCCAGATCGATCAGAGAAAAGTCTTCATTATTTCATACAACAAACATCTCTCATTGACCCTATCCTGTAAGTTCTTCATTTTTGTTTGTTGGTCATATGAAATATTAATAATTTCAATAAATATGAATTAAAATCACGCCAAAAATTTAAACTCGGATGCAGAATGAGAATCTCATTGACTAGTCCAACTTAGCTAAGTGCATGTCTATTAAATAATTTTTTTTAAACACAACGAGATTGAAAAAGTGAGAATTCGAACACAGAATTCTGAGTGCGTGCTAATTAACTATATATCAAGTTGGAACACTCATATAATTTGATAATCATGTACATTAGTTATTGAAAAGATATATTAATAACAAATCAGGGTTACAAATTGATCATAAAATATATTAATCACTGATCACAAAAAACCTAATGGGATTAAGATTTGATATGACTCTGGGTAGGTTAAACATCGTTATAGATGAGGCCAAACGTACTAAGTGCCAATCATCACCCAATTTAAGCTGATTGATCCAAACATATATAGTTTCAAGTAATAATTGACCCACCCATATTCATGTGGTTTTGGATCCGAGGAAGCTAGCTAATTAACTCTCATTCTCATGTATATACATATTGAGTTCCCAAAACTGCCCTCGTACTCTTGCCGGAACTACAAAGATTTGCCATTTTCACGAGCTTTGTCACTGTCCATGATATAATGCAGCTCGTGCTATATCACCCTAATAATGCATGGATCACGAAAAGATTCCAGATTAGAGAACAAAAACAATAGCGGCTAAACGCGTCAACAATCTATTTTAACAGCGACCCCCCACCAATCCCAGAGAGCCACGTGTGCTGACCAGGGCTGCCGCTGCTTTCAGTGCACTCACTTTTTATGCTCTTCCTTCCCCTCTTTCTAGTTTCTACTAAAGAGTCAGAGCTCAGTTTGCAGCCTTGGACTCCATCGCCATGGACCGATGACATGGCGTTTTTTCATTTGAGATTAATATCAGATTAAATTATTATTTTTTCTTGGATTATTTTTATTTTTGGTTTTTGTGGGGTCGAATTTTGTACTCTCGTTCTCGTAGCCTTGTATTTTTCAGTTTTAGACAAAAAAACTTTCCGTGATTCTTTTGAATAAATATTAATATTGTCGACGCGTTGTACATGTTATGCAATGACAAAATTCTAGAATGTTTATTGACTGCCGCTGTGATTTAAATCAAATTAAATTGGATATTATTCATTACAGCTAGCTAGATTTCCTCTTCAAATGAAATTAAATATGTCCTTGTGAATTGCGATATTTTGTTCCATAAATTTCATGGACAATTAATTGTTGAGGACTTCAACTTGGAGTGATGTTGTAAGATTTGCCATTAAATAAGTTGCATGCTTCCTTTGCATTACAGCAAGATTTCCAGGCATTGCATTTCTGGATTTAGCAGTGCACATCTCAAATGGACAGTAACTTTTTGTGTGTGTGTGTGTGTGAATTCTTCCAATAAAATCAAGGACTAAATTAATGCTAGAATTGCTATGATATTCGGTGCCAACTATTCGATTTGGGGTACTAATAAGGTCAACTTTAATTATAAAGCATATTGAGAAATATATGCGAAGATGAGATTCAACGCACACGGATGAGAGTTTGATAGAATTTAGTTAGTCCAATTCTTACAGTGTTTTGTAAATAGTGTTTCTATCGTCAGTTTTAGAAAAAGATCTGAGAGTTGTAAACAATACATTAGAGAGTAATGCATCCGTCCATTTGCCCTCATCCCCCTCTTTTACACTTTAGAATATGTTTTGTCAAACCCGTAAACATTACGTTCTCTTGTCTAAATCATTCATCATGCAAAACTTATGGAGCCACATTCGTATAATTTGCAGGTAGGCCGAGTAATCGAACTTGTAGCACAAAGCAAGAGAGAGGCATCAAAAGCCCATACCCATTGAGTCCCACACACTCACTCACTCACTCCCTCTTCCACGCCAATATAAATACCTGCTTAAAACCCAACAAATCCACCAACATTCTCAACCCTCCTCTCTCTCTCTCTTCTCTCTCTCACTTAGATCCCCCTCCCCCCAAAATAATTAAATTAAAAAGAAAAAAAACAAAAATGCAGCAGCACACACAACTCAGCCTTGTGACTCATCTCTCTCTGTTCTTTATCTTGTTCTCATCTCTCAATGTAAGCCATCTAAACTTCTCAACCCAGATAATCTAATGCATTTCTTTATCACACATTTTCTCTGAATAATTTGTATTTTTAATTTCCGCACACTCAATGTTTCTGGGTTCCGTCAGTTGTTTTTACCCATTTGTCATTGTTATGCCCAATGCAGGTTGCTCTCACCGCCACCGGTAGAAACCTCGGCGCAGTGGAGAACCCATTTTCGCCCAAGGCCTACTTGGTTCGTTACTGGAACAAAGAGGTCCGAAACGACGCGGAGAAGCCGTCGTTTTTGCTGTCAAAGGCCTCCCCATTGACCGCGGTGGACTCGGCGGCGTTTGCGAAGCTCGCCTCCCAGAACGGTCTCTCGAGCAAGCTACCGGAGTTCTGTGCTTCGGCGAACCTCCTCTGCTTCTCCGATTTGGGTCAGAGCCTCGAAAAGCACGACAAGGACTCGACTTTCACGGGCTACGCGGCCAAAAACTTCACCAATTACGGTACGGATCGACTCGCCGGAGTCGACTCGTTCAAGAACTACTCGATAGACGAGAATCTCCCAGTCGACTCGTTCAGGCGCTACAGCCACGACTCGGTCAACCACAAGGATCAGTTCACCAACTACGCCTCCGGTGGCAACGTCGTGGACCAGAGCTTCAACAGCTACGCCGGCGGAGCAACCAGCGGAGCCGGCGAGTTCAAGAAGTACGCCGATTCGGTGAACGTTCCCAACCTCCGATTCAACTCGTACTCGGACGATTCCAATGGGCGGGCCCAGTCGTTCACGAGCTACACTGAGAACGGCAACGCTGGAGACCAATCGTTCACTAGCTACTCCAAAAATGGCAATGGGGCCCCGAACGAGTTCACGGGCTACGGCACCAGCTCCAATGTCGTCGGGTCCGGGTTCACGGGTTACGGCGAAACAGGAAACGGCGCCAACGACAAGTTCAACAATTACGGAAAAGACATGAACAATCCGGTGAACAGGTTCAAGAGCTACGGAGATGGGGGCAATGCTGCGGTCGAGACTTTCACCAGCTACAGAGACAAGGCCAATGTGGGCGAAGATTCGTTTCAGTCATACGCCAAGAACTCCAACGGTGAGAAGATCAATTTCGCGAATTACGGCAAGTCGTTCAATGTCGGGTTCGATAAGTTCACCGGGTACGGTAAGGGAGCCCAGGGACAGTCCATTGGGTTCAAGATCTACGGTGTGAACAATTCTTTCTCAGATTATGCAAAGAAGGAGAGCGTATCTTTCAAAAGCTACACCAAGGCCAGCTCTGGCAAGGGTACAAGAATGGCGGCCAGTGGTAGTCTCGTAAAAAGGTGGGTTGAGCCGGGCAAGTTCTTCCGGGAGTCTATGCTCAAGAAGGGGGTTGTGATGCCCATGCCCGACATTCAAGATAAAATGCCCAAAAGGTCGTTTTTGCCCCGGACCATCTCCTCCAAATTACCATTTGCCACTTCCAAAATGGCGGAGCTGAAGCAAATCTTCCACGCGGATGATAACTCCACGATGGAGAAGATCATTCTGGACGCCTTGCAGGAGTGCGAACGAGCTCCCAGCGCCGGCGAGACAAAACGATGCGTTGGGTCCGCCGAGGACATGATCGACTTTGCCACCACAGTCCTCGGCCGGAACGTCGTCGTTCGCAGCACCGAGAACGTGAACGGAGCGAAGCACAACGTGATGATCGGATCAGTCAAAGGAATTAACGGCGGCAAGGTCACGCAGTCTGTGTCGTGCCACCAGAGCTTGTTCCCCTACCTACTCTATTACTGCCACTCTGTTCCTAAAGTCCGGGTTTATGAAGCGGATCTCTTGGATCCGCTTTCGAAGGCCAAGATCAACCACGGTGTTGCCATTTGTCATCTGGACACATCTGCTTGGAGCCCGACTCATGGATCTTTCATGGCTCTGGGTTCGGGTCCAGGTCAAATTGAGGTGTGCCACTGGATCTTCCAGAATGATATGACTTGGGCAATTGCTGATTGATGAGAAAGGGTTAGTTGTTTGGGTAATTTGGGTTCGAACCTGAGGCCAAAAAAGGTTAGCCTTTGGCTCGAGCTCGAGTTAGTTCATTTTTAATTAATCATATTAAGTATGTAATAAGTCTTTTTTTTTTTCTTTTTGCTTTTTCTTTTTTTTACATTTGGAATATCATTAATTATGATATATGATCCTTAGTAAATGTTTATGTTGCTTCGCCAATAATTAGAAGCCAAAACTAATGGAGCAATGTGTTTAAGCTATATATTATTATTACTGTTATGTTAATTAATGTTAAATAATTTAGGGTTTGTTGGTAAGTTTTCTATTTTAATTAGAAATACGATTTGTTCTCCTAATTACTCTACTACTGCCACTATGTTCTTAAAGTCCGGGTTTACAAAGCGGATCTCTTGGACCCACTTTTGAAGGCCAAGATCAACAACGGTCAGTTACGGAGCCACCTAAGGTCCATGGTGGGCTCATGACCCCTCTCATATATTTTTTTTTATTAATTTAGATTTTTTACTTATATATGTTGCTTTTTGGACCTCAACCCATTAAAATTTGTTGCCCAATTGATGTCATTGAGCTTTCTATATATTTTGTACGCTTATTTGTCATTCTATATGTTCACACTTCTATAATAGAAATTTAAAAGAATATTTGTGTGCAAATTAATACAATAACACCTTCAATTTATCTCCTAGTGTTCTGATTGTATACAAAGTCTATTTCTTTCATGTAGTGTTTTTTCTAAAACTGAATTTTTTTATTTTTTTTTTCATATGGTCTAACACGCATCCTTTGACATAAATTTATGGCTTCGCCACTAACCACGACGGTGTTGCCATCTATCACTTGGACACGTCTGCTTGGAGTTCGACCCATGGATCTTTTATGGCTCTCGGTTCGGGCTCGAGTTAGATCAAGGTGTGCCACTAGATCTTCCAGAATGAAATGACCTGGACTATTACTGACTGATGAGAAAGGGTTAGTTGTTTGGGTAATTTGGGTTTGAACCTGTGGCCAAGAAAGGTTAGCTCATGACTCGAGTTCGAGTTAGTTCATTTTTAATTAATCATATTAAGTATGTAATAAGCCTTTTTTTCCCCATACATTTGGAATATTATTAATTATGATATATGACCCTTAGTAAATATTTATGTGTAACATCCCACATCGACCAATGGAGAGGGGCTGATGTATCTTATATGTACAAGTCCGCCCACTTCCATCTAGCACGAGGCATTTTAGGAGCTCACTGGCTTCGGAGTTATGGGAACTACGAAGTTAAGCGAGTTGGGGCTAGAGCAATCCCAGGATGGATGACCCACTGGAAAATTGTTCGTGAGTTCCTAGAAATAAAACCGTGAGGGCAGAGAGGGGGGCCCAAAGCAGATAATATCGTGCTACGACGGAGCCTATCCCGGAATGAGACAATTTGGTATCAGAGTCACTCTGCTGTGTGGTGCGAGTGTGTCGACAAGGACGTCAGGCCCCTAAGAGCAAGTCCACCCCAAAAGGCTAAGGCAAGGCAAGGGCTATCACTATTCACATGAATAGTGGCAGCCTTGCCTTTTTTTGGTTCCACCCCAAATGGCAAAGGCAATGGCAATTACTATTTATTTTAATTTATTATATATTTTTTATACTTAAACCATTAATTTTGGCATGAGAAGTGAAAAATAGGATTAGGTATTTATATATATAAAAATTCTGAAAAATTTGTTTTTTTTTTTCGATTTTTTTTAGTTGCTGACATCGTCAATGACGTCAGCAAACCCAGGCAAGATTTGCCTTTGGGCCTGCCCAAGCTTGTGGCCCCTATCAATTGCCTGGTCTAGCCTTTTTGTGCTGGAGCCAAAAGATGGGCCTAGGCCCCCTGCTGCCCGGGCAAACCAGCAGCGCTGGACTTGCTCTAAGGGGGGTGGATTGTAATATCTCACATAGACTAACGGAGAGGGGGTGGTGTGCCTTATATATACAAGTCCACCTCCATCTAGCACGAGGCCTTTTAGGATCTCACTAGATTCAGAGTCATGGGAAGTTCGAAGTTAAGCGAGTTGGGGCTAGAGCAATCTCAGGATGGATGACTCACTAGGAAGTTGCTCGTGAGTTCTCAGAAACAAAACCGTGAGGGTAGAGAGGGGAGCCCAAAGCAGACAATATCGTGCTACGACAGAGCCGGGTTCTTCCAACTGGAAGCTAAAACTAATAAAGCAATGTGTTTAATTTATATATATTATTGTTTATGTTAATTAATGTTAAATAATTTAGGATTTACAGGCGAGTTGTCCATTTTAATTAGAAATACGACTTGCTTTGTTCCCTTACCTACTATGCTAGTGCTACTCTGTTTCTAATGTCAAGGTTTACGAAGAGGATTGATCCTGCTTTCGAAGGCCAAGATCAACTACAGTGTTGCTATCTGTCACGTTGATACGTCCGCTTGGAGCCCGATCCATAGATCTTTTATGGCTCTGGGTTCGAGCTCTAATCGAATCAAGGTGTGCCACTAGATCTTTCAGAATGATATGACTTGGACTATTGCTGACTAATGAGAGGAGGCTAGTTGTTTGCGTAATTTGGGTTTGAACCTCTGGCTAAGAAAGGTTAGCCCATGATTGCAGCTCGAGTTAGTTCATTTTTAATTAATCAAATTAAATATCTAATAATTCATTTTTGTTTATTTATTTATTTTTACATTTGGAATATTATTAGTTACTAGCCTCTCTGCACGCGCTTCTGCGCTTGCGAGAGGTTTTTTTAAAAAATAAGTAAATTTATTTTAGAATTAAAAAAGATAATGGGTAGTTGTGTTCCATAAAAATAGGATCCATTATCTACTTTTTCTTTTTCTTTTAATTTTTTTAAGTATGAAAAAGTGTGAATTTACCATATTATCCTCATTTAATTAATAATTTGAATTCTTAATGTTTGCATTAACCAAAGGCATTTTCTAGTATTTTGAATGTTTCACCATTCTCTGCCTTTTGCTTTATATATATAGATGATATATGATCCTTAGTAAATGTTTATATTGCTTCCCCAATAATTGGATGCCAAAACTAATGGAGCAATGTGTTTAAGCTAGTTATATATTATTATTATTATTATTGTTTATGTTAATTAATATTAAATAATTTAGGGTTTGTTGGTGAATTGTCCATTTTAATTAGAAATACGACTTGTTCTCCTACCTCCTCTACTACAGCCACTAGAGCTTGTTCCCTTCCCTATTATACCACTGCCACTCTTTTCCTAAAGTCAGTTTTTACAAGGCAAATCTCTTAGACCCGTTTTCGAAGGCCAAGATCAATTATGGTGTTGCCATCTATCACATGGATACGTTTGCTTGGAGGTCGACTCATAAATTTTTTATGACTCTCGATTCGGGCTCAGGTCAGATCGAGGTGTGCCACTTGATATTCCTGAATGATATGACTTGGACTATTGATGATTGATGATCGAAGGTTAGTCGTTGAGGTAATATGGATTCGAACCTATGGCCAAGAAAGGTTAGCCTATGGCTCGAGCTCGAGTTAGTTCATTTATCTATATATATAAAGCAAAAGGTAAAGAATAGTAAAACATTTAAAATACAAGAAAATGTCATTGGTTAATGCAAATATTAAGAATTGAAATTATTAATTAAATGAGGATAATATGGTAAATTCACACTTTTTCATATTTAAAAAAATTAAAATTAAAAGAAAAATAAGATAATCGATTCTATTTTTATGGAACACAACTACCCATTATATTCTTTAATTCTAAAATCAATTTAAGTTTTTTTTAAAAAAAATCCTTTCGTAGGCGCGGAAGCGCGCGTGTAGAGAGACTAGTATATATAAAGCAAAAGTCAGAGAATAGTTAAACATTCAAAATACCATAAAATGCACTTGGTTAATTCAAACATTAAGAATTAAAATTATTAATTAAATTATGATAATATGGTAAATTCACATTTTTTTCATATAAAAAAATTAAAATTAAAAAAAAATCAGATGATAGGTCATACTTTTATGGAACATAACTACCTATATTATATTTTCTTAATTCTAAAAATAAAATAAAAAGAAAAAAAGAAAACCAATTGACACATACGTGAGCGTGTGTCAAGGGACTAGTTTTTAATTAATCATATTAAGTATGTAATAAGCCCTTTTTTTTTTTTGCTTTCTACATTTGGAATATTATTAATTATGATACATGATCCTTAGTACATGTAACATGTTTATGGTTCTTCCCCAACAATGTGTTTAAGATATATATATATATATATTATTGTTGTGTTTATCTATATATATAAAGCAAAAGGTCAAGAATGGTGAAACATTCAAAATACCAGAAAATGTCATTGGTTATTCCAAACATTAAGAATTGAAATTATTAATTAAATGAGGATAATATTGTAAATTCACACTTTTTCATATTTAAAAAAATTAAAATTAAAAGAAAAAGTAGATAATGGATTCTATTTAAAATAGAACACAATTACTCATTATCTTTTTTAATTCTAAAATAAATTTAAATTCCTTTCGCAGGTGCAGAAGCGCATGCGGAGATGCTAGTGTTAAATAATTTAGAATTTTTTGGTGAGTTGTCCATTTTAATTAGAAGTACGACTAAATTCCGCATGAAAAAACAAAAAAGCAAAAGTATCAGAAACAACATAAAAACGTTGAGAAAATTTCAAAAATAAAATGTTAATGATCATGGCATATGTGTTCAAATTTCTTCTCCTCCAATATAATTCGTATAATAATCATCTCTAACTCTACGTAGGTACATACAAACATAAGGCGATGGGCAATTTGGCAATGTTGCTAAAAGATGAGGTGGTCCAAGGGGCCACACGGTTTCTACGGGTGTTGTGTAATGTGGTGGGAATTAGAAAATGCCATGACCCATGACTCATGAGGGCCAGCTGTAGTTGGTGTTCTTATTTTTGTTTATGGGAAAAAAAAGAGTCCATATTCCTGGACCTTCACAATTTAACCCCCAACAATTTACAGGATATGTGGCAAAGTTTTTGGCTTTTCGATGCCACCCAACACAAGGTTTTGTTTTATATAACATATCCTTTTCATTTTTCGGCCTTGGTAATTATGATTAATGATATTTTTATATATATTATACAAACGATATTGGGAATTTGGGGATTTGGATATATGAGTTATGGCGTAAATACAACTGTTCTCAATCACTTGTGTTATAAACCGCTTGCATAATATAATTATGATAAATAATGTATGTTTGAAAATTTTTTTTTAAAAAAAACATACATATATATGACTTGAAATCCAAGCTAACAAAGAAAGCAAACATGATGGTGCCAACTAGGGAAGGCTGCAAACAAACCCAACTTGTGGGCGTGCGTGATTGTATGTTTAACTATTCTTTAATGTTTCTTTTTGAACTTTTGGAAGAGGTTCATTACATATTTTGTTTTATGCTTTGTCAGGGTGTTTTGTATAAAATCAATGAAAGAATAATGAAGATATTATATTGCCTACCATAATAAAGTGATAGGGAAATGAAATGAAATGAAAGCAAGTTTTTTTTCTTCTTTTTCAATCTGGAATTATATCTAATTTCTAAACTAAAGGATACAAGGCTAATTATTAGTAATATATTAATTATAGGATGAACCCTTTTGTGTATTGAGTCATTGATCCACTTGAAATTAGGTTTGAATATTGGCTTAATGTTGACGTTGATGCACAACAACTATCATGGAAAGCGAAAGTATATGGCAGATACTATGATCAAGGTTTAAATTCAAACGCTATTCAGTAAGTAAGTTAATATAATATTAAGCGAATACGCGTATGGATTTATTCCACAAATATCATCTCATGATTAAGATCGTTCATTTTTCAAGTCAACATTCAAGAATCAGCCTTGCTTTTCAAGCGTATGACATAGATGGCTCTTCCTACTCTGTACTGATCTTCTCATTGAGGTCAACTTATAATGCTACACTTGTTACAAATAATGTTAATAATAATTCATAAGTGAAGCTAGTCTATAATTAATGGACCATTCAAAAGGACCTCTTCCTTTTAACTCCTCCACGACAGATAGATACAGATTTGTCACACTGCAGGGGAGACATTTGTTTTTATGAAATGTAAATTATAAGAGTACTTTTCTTTCAAGTTTCAACCAAACAAGTACCAATGTCCTAAATACCAATAATATTTCATCTCGGTCGGCAAGATTGATCTGATAGAAAAGTAATATAACCTAGATTTCACTTGGACATTTTGATTAAGCTTAAACATCTTCGTTTTTCTGTATTTCGGATCCATGCGAAAAAATTGCCCTTTTGCTCTCGAGTTCGATTAAGTTAGTTAGATGGGAGCTTTAAAGGAAGAGGTTGGGATTTTCTCAACTTCCGAGTTGGATATATAGGAGGACCACAGACCAGACAAACCAAGACCATCCCTAGTTGCCATAAATTTGGTAGCTACGAAACAGAGCAGCCGTTTAGAAAGCCCCTATGCTTGGGGAAGCTCTACATTTGCTTTCCCAACATATCATTAAACATATGCCCAAATTTTGGACATTGATCAATCAGACCAACCACTCTCTGCAATATCATAAATTTCACAAGGCTGAAAAATCCCATTTCACTATTTTTTTCCACTTTTTCCCTCTCTTTTTTATTTGACTTGCTGAATCTTCCAACTGGTATTATCAATTATGACTCTGTTTTCTTGTGTAGGTCTGCTGAAAAACACAAAAAACAGAGGGAAGTTAATGAAATTCAAGAGTGAGTGAGACAAAATATCATAATTCAACCCCTTTAGGGGGTTCTTCTTCTTCTTCTTGTTCTCATTACATATTGTTGTTGTTCTCATTACATATTGTATATGCAGAGAGCTTCTATTGAGGGATCCTTCAAATAAGCTTATTTGAGGGACACCGCTTGTAGGCCCCACTCCGGATTGTATTTCACTAATCCAAACCGTCTATTTTGTACATACTCATTCAAAGATCATCTCAACAAAAAATCACTTGAATCCGATATTATTTGACCACTCAATTAAGCTATTGAAATTTTAGCATTTTCTTGAAGCATCGTATTCATTGATTTTGTAAGACACAATTGGATGTCGAAATGGTTTTCGATTTGTCTAATTTTTTGTAAGGATGATCTATGAATAAAGACCTAAAAAATAGATGGTTTGGATCATTGGGAAAAAAATTGTAGGGTACCCTAAGGGGCGTCCCTCAAATAAAATTATTTGAAGGATCCCTCAATAGAAGGAGACTGTTGTATATGAGATATATCGATATATCCAACTGAGGATGAAAAGACAAAATTGCCATTGGATAAGAAAAGCAGAACAGCTGGTGAAGGGGCACTGGGGCAGGGTGAGAGCGAGAGCACAAGTAGTGTAAAGATGGTGGTGGCTAAAGATCATGTTGGTTGCTGCAACAGGGCTGGGCAAAACTGCTTTAATGGTTTTTCATTCTGAGTTGTTTTCTTAGGTCAATCTCAGCAGATTCCCAGACCCAGAGAGGATTGAATGCAACTGACTGCATGTTATAGATAGACTTCCATAACTCCTGTCTCTCTGTGGTGGGTGAGTGATGTAACAAATATATGTTAATAAAAATAAAAAATAAATCAAAATTTCTTCATCAATTTCCTTGTTAAATCTTGGTCCATACACGAGTTCTTGTACTTCTGTTTTAGCTAGTGAATAACCTGCTCAAAGTCAAAGACAGGCCTAAAATGGTGATATCCAGCACAATTTATGTTTCCAAGTCTTTAGAATGTTAGTTTGATTGGTGATCAAAAGGGTTGCCAAAGCATGTATAATTTGGTCAACTAAATAAGATTATAAAACACCATTTATGATTAAATAAAGTGCAAATTGTGCACATCTTATCCAAGAAGAATTGGAGATGAGTAGATGAGCATAGAATATTTAAAAAAGAAATTCTTCCAATACTCTGCTGGTTATTATGTCTAATATTCCATGTTGTGCATCTCTGTGTTCCCCATTAATGATTACATATATCTTCTTTTTCCCTTTCTTTCTTTTTTAATGTATTAAAGATAAGAAAGAATTACAAAGTATATGTTATGAAAACATATTGAATGATATCGGGAGGCTCTCATACCATGAAAAAGTCATCATCTAAATGATATTGGGAGGCTCCCCCTTCTGTACAAATATGTCTTTATGAATTAAACATAATAAAGAATTACAAAGTATATGTTATGAAAACATCTTGAATGATATCGGGAGGCTCTCATACTATGAAAAAGTCATCATCTAAATGATATTGGGAGGCTCCCCCTTCTTTACAAATATGTCTTTATGAATTAAACATAATAAAGAATTACAAAGTATATATTATCAAAACATCTTGAATGATATCCGGAGCCTCTCATACCATGAAAAAGTTATCATCAAAATGATATTGGGAGGCTCTCTCTTCTTTACAAACATGTCATCAGCCCGGTAAGCACCGACTAGTATGCATGCTATCAAGTTCAAATTCGAAAGGAGAATGAATACCATTTCAACCCCGATTCCAAATAGTTTAGATCCCGTTTGATGCCCCTTGGTTGATCTACTGCTTCGTTCAATGATTTTGCCCATGGCATGCTCTTCACTTCTGTAATGCTTTACTCTTTATACTTTGAAACTTTTTGGAACAGTTTGGTCAGGAATCTATACGTTTAACTTAGATTGTTACTGTCTGTTTGGGTATTTGTGGTTGCCATGCATGAAGACAACTTGCATAAAGGGAAAGCAACAAAATGAAAAATGAAAAAATGATTGTTATCTTTAAATAAGATTACGAACTTTTAATTGAACTCTGGTGTTAGATTAAGCATTGATTTTAGTCATTTATCAAGTTTTTTTAAAATATAATATTGTAGGTACGTTGTATGTACAATCATAATGATGCACCTAATCAAAATCAAAATCCAATATATCCACTTGGACTCATTTAAATAAAACATTATGAAAATCCAAATTCCCGTTATTTTCTCTTGGATCATTACTTAAACTAACGAGTCCGAACAAGCCCATAGTTCGTCGTTTTGCAAGCCCACCTTTGAGATACGGCCCGTGCTGTCCAGCTCTTAATTGTCTCTGTTTTACACTGTGAAGTTTGAACAAAGCAACAACTATTTTGAGCCTGCAAGGAATCTTGAGAGAGGAGTCTTTTTTGGGAAATTTTATTGAAGCAAAGAGTACAAAATAGGGAAATCTTTGGACTGTCTTTTCTTTTAATACAAGCGATAGTACAAGGGGAAGGAGGCTTTCGACACACATTGACACTACTACAGTATTATGAGAATTCATACCTGAGAGCACGAGTCTGCAAATTAATGCCATTTTTTCATTAAACTAGACCCTATTGACCTTTGGACTATTTTTATAAATTTGAGGTTCAAAGTAAATACCAAGAGATAAAAAGGTAAGTCGAATTTGTTCATGTGCCAGCATTATTTTGTGAATCACCCTAAGTGTAGAATTTGAATTTTTGTGCATTATCAATATCTTTATTTGTATATCTAGCTGCAAGATTAACCATTAAATGTCTGAGATTATAATCTTAACATTACAGCCAAATGCAAAATTATATTCTTCGTCTCTACAATTTGAGAAATAAATTGTACGCTTACCTTTTGGATCAACCTAAATTATTCAGGGAGATCTTAAACCATGTACGAAAACTTCCAATAAAATAAAAAAGTGCATTCATGCTTGATTTCCTGTTATTAGTGCTTAGCTTTGATCACAAGCATAATATCAAAATATATAATAAGTATAGAATCTAGTTTCTTCCTGCAAAATTTATCCTCGAAGCCATATAAATACACTCTGAAAACCCCCCAAAGAATCCACCAACCTTTTCAACCCTAGCTCTCTCGCTTAGGTTGCCCAGAGCTCAAGAAATATATCAAAAAACAAGAGGGAAAATTATGGAGCAGCACAATCAACAAACCCTAGTGACTCCTCTAGTCTCTCTGTTCTTCATCTTGTTATCATCTCTAAATGTAAGCCATCTCATATTCTCAATTCAGATAATACTTTTTCTTTTTTGTTGGTGTTGTTTCTTAGAGAAGATTGGGTTGTTATTCGCATGGTGGGCATGTTCTTTGCACCAAAGTTCGAATTTTCTCTCCGTAGATTAAATTAATTTAAAATACTTTAAAAGGTTTTATTTTTTATTTTTGTATGAATTGTTAATCTTATATTACGCATTTATTTTATTTTATTTTAGTTGTATCATTGAATTCATTCTTTGATTCGTATTTTATTCATCCTTTCACAAACAACGTTATGTCCAAATCCAGGTTACTTTCGCGACGGCCAGCTCAGGGGAAAGCCCATTTACGCCCAAGGCCCATCTGATTCGGTACTGGAACAAAGCGGTCCAAAACGACGCACAGAAACCATCGTTTCTGCTCTCAAAGGCCTCGCCATTGACCGCAGTCGACTCGGCGGCTTTTGCACAACTCGCAGCTCAGAACGCTCTCTCGACTCGGCTGCAGGAGTTCTGTTCTTCCGCCAACCTCCTCTGCTTCCCTGATGTGGGCCAGAGCCTCGAAAATCATGACGGCGACACGAACTTCACCGCCTACTCGACCAAGAACTTCACAAACTACGGGACGGCTCGATGGGCAGGAGTCGACTCGTTCAAGAACTACTCAGTCGGCGACACTTCGCAAGTCGACTCATTCAGGCGTTACAGCCGCGACTCAGTCAACCACACGGATGATTTCAACAGCTACGGCCCGGAAGCCAACCTGGTGGACCAGAGCTTCAACAGCTACGCCACCGGAGCCATAGCAGGAACTGGGGAGTTCAAAAACTACGCCGACTCGGTGAACGTTCCCAACCTCCGATTCAACTCGTACTCGGATGATTCCACAGGGCGGGCCCACGCCTTCACTGCCTACAGTGAGAACGCCAACGCCGGCGACCAATCATTTACAAGCTACTCCAAACACGGAAACGGGGCCCCGAACGAGTTCACAGGCTACGGCACGGACGCAAATTCCGTCGGATCCGGGTTCACGGGTTACAGCGAGGCGGTGAATGGCGCCGATGACAAGTTCAATAATTACGGAAACGACCAGAACAATCCGCAGAACAAGTTCAAGAGCTATGGCGACAGCAGCAATGCGGCAGTGGAGACTTTCACCAGCTACAGAGACAGTGCCAACGTGGGTGACGACTCGTTTCAGTCGTACGCCAAGAACTCCGACGGCGAGAAGGTCAATTTCGTCAATTACGGCAAGTCGTTCGAAGTCGGGTCGGATAAGTTTACCGGGTACGGTAAGGGTGCCCGTGGAGAGTCTGTCGGGTTCAAGATCTACGGTGTGAACAATTCTTTCTCAGACTACGCAAAGAATGAGAGCATAACGTTCAAAGGCTACACAAAACTCAGTGGCAGTTTGGTAAAAAGGAGGGTTGAGCCGGGCAAATTCTTCCGGGAGTCCATGCTCAAGAAGGGGATAGTGATGCCCATGCCTAACATCCAAGATAAGATGCCCAAAAGGTCGTTTTTGCCCCAGTTCATTTCTTCAAAATTACCTTTTGCCACTTCCAAAATTTACGAGCTCAAGCGAATTTTCCAGGCGCCTGATAACTCCACCATGGAGAAGATCATGCTGGACGCCTTGGAAGAATGCGAGAGAGCTCCGAGCGCTGGCGAGACAAAACGCTGCGTTGCGTCGGCTGAGGATATGATCGACTTTGCAACCTCAGTTCTAGGCACAAACGTCGTCGTTCGCACCACGGACAACGTCAACGGATCAAGCCACGAAGTTTTGATTGGATCGGTCAAAGGAATCAACGGCGGAAATGTCACGAAGTCTGTGTCTTGCCATCAGAGCTTGTTTCCTTACCTATTGTATTACTGCCACTCTGTTCCTAAAGTTCGGGTTTACGAAGCAGATCTCTTGGACCCGATTTCCAAGGCGAAGATTAATCATGGAGTTGCCATCTGTCATTTAGACACGTCAGCTTGGAGTCCAACTCATGGGGCTTTTGTTGCTTTGGGTTCAGGTCCCGGTCGGATTGAGGTCTGCCACTGGATTTTCCAAAATGATATGACTTGGGCTGTGGCTGACAGATGATGATGCATGGATGCCTTTTTTTATAGTGATTTTGGGTAGATTTAGGTGATTTAGGTTCGAGCCTCTGGCTAACCTCCATTTAATTTCATTTTTAATCAATTATTTTTTTAATTAAGCATTAAGTAATCACCATATTGTCATAATGAATTGAGCTGTGAACATTTGCAATTATCACAAGTGAATGAAATATTGAACACCAATATTCAAGCTGCGGAATTCATGGACACAAAGAGACTGAACTCAAAAGGGTTTTTGCAGAAGATGAAGAAAATTGTAGGGTTCGTCTCGCACAGTTAGCCGCCAACCATGTCTATTTTCCTGTTTCCCAAAGCTCAAAGCTTTCTTTGTTCCTTCCTGGACTGGAAGTCAGGAACCGATTTCCCAGACAAATGAAACTTTGTGGGCTGAGTCTAACAACATATATGGATCAAAAGCCTGTTTTAGCCCAACAAAGAACTGAGAAATGGGCTTGTAATGAACCTTCGTAGCTTAAATAATGGCCCAAAATTGGAACTTCAAAACTGCAATGAAACGCAGAATCTTCGTGGAGAAAAAAATTATATAAAAAAAGAGAGAGAGAGAGAGATACACAATATAATTTGGATTAAATGAAACTTGTTACAGGTTATGTTATAGGAATTTAACCCAAGACATAGGTTACAATGGTAGTGGTTATCCAACTCATGCATTTAATAAAGATAAGTGACGCCAATCAATGGCGGATTCAGGAATTTTTATAGGAGTAGGTTAAAATTTTTTTAATTATAGAGGAGATATATTATAAGACTTTTTTCTCTTGAAACAAAAATGTAAATACAATTTTATAAATCAAACAAAGCCACAATACAAGCAAATATAACACAAAGAAGTACAAAATATAAATAAATACCAAACAATCTCAAAAAAAACGTTCTCGTACAAAACTATCATTATCAACAAATCTTAAAACAATGGTCATTTGCTCTATACTAGATGCATCTTTTGCTTTATCAACAAGATACAATAAGTTGATTCCCCAAAAATACTAGACGTTAAAAATCATATATGCTAATTAATAATTCAAGTTGCAAAAATAAAACATATATCAACAATCTCCAAAAGTTTTTACTCAAACCCTAAATCATAAAAACTTAACAACAACAATTAAAATTGAAATTGAATATATATATATATATATTTAAAAACTTACCAATTTTGAGGAGGAGAGCTATTTCCTCTAGGATCTCAAGGTTCAAATATGGCGTTTTGGATGGCTAGAAGAAATTTTTTTATGTTTGCTCTATGTGGGCGTAGCACAATATCAGTACGATTAGAATAGCTCAAGTTGATAGAGCCTTAGCGTGAGTTCTGCTTCTAATCAAATTTATATATGTTTGGATTGGATTGACGTTTATTATTTCCTATATACTTCAAGAGTGGACTTATTTTAAATAGAGGACTGAGCTATTACTAATTTATTAAAAAAAGAAAAACAATGCATGTGTGGGCTATATTTATTTGGTGCAATAGGCTAATATTTATTTGAGTAGGAATAAATAATAAGACCATGTTTAATATTTCATAAATGTTCCCCTAGGCTGGAGCCCACTCCAACCTAGCCTTAGGTCTGCCTTTGACGCCAACGGATTTAACCAAGTGGAAAGGGGTTTTAATTTGCATATTAATGGTCTCGTATTCAAACCCTCATGACACCTTGGTGTGTGTGTAAAAAACCTCATTCTCCTTATAATTTAGACTATCACTTGTATTTATATAAATAAATAAATAAATAAATAAATAAATAAGAGACATAGGTTACAATGGTTGTGGTTAACTCATGCATTTAAAAAAAAAATTATATTAGCTAATTATCATGTCTCGCGTGATAATCTATTCTTTGAAATGTTAACCCTAAATTATTAAATAAATTCCAATTAGCACAAAGCATTAACAATAAACCATTAAAGAAGAAGCAATTAGCATGTCTTGTGGATAGTTTAGTATCAAAAGTGCCCTAGTGGACAATGATCTTGACTTGCATATCATGTTCGAACCTCCATGGCACTTTGGTAGTGTGTGTGAAAAACACATGTTAATATAAACCATTAGAAAATTTTAAAATTGTAAGGGATTTGTAGCTCAAATGGTTGAGAGTATTTGAGTATACAATAATGTGTTATGTTCGATTCCCCCTTCCCCCAATATTGTTAGTATTCATAAATTAAATTAACATGACTTATCCAAATAATAAAAATTTCAAAATTTATCTATCTATATATATATATATATAGCAAAAGGCAGAGAATGATGAAACATTCAAAATACCAGAAAATGCCATTGGTTAATGCAAACATTAAGAATTGAAATTATTAATTAAATGAGGATAATATGGTAAATTCGCAATTTCATATTTAAAAAAATAAAAATTAAAAGAAAAATAAGATAATTTATTCCATTTTTATGGAACACAACCAACCATTATCTTTTTTAATTCTAAAATAAATTTTCTTAAAACAAGGCTCTTGTAGGCGTTGAAGCGCGTGCGGAAATGCTAGTATATACTAAAGCGCAATCCAACTAGACACTGTTATAATGACAAAAATGTCCGCTTTTCCCTTTTGTTTTCCCAGCCACATAGTGGAAAGTTAGAATTGCCCTCCACTAAACCCTTTCTAACGTTCCTTTTTTGCCCCTCTCTCTTCGGATCTTAATGCTCCCGACTGTCAGTTGGGAGATCCCACGGTTCTTTTGATCTTCGTCTCGTCCATTTGTCTGTTGGTTGAGAGATTTGTCATCGTTTCTACAGCCTTCATTTGGCTACGAGTTCTTGCATCGTTTGTCTTCAGGTATGCATCCCGTCACCTTTTTAGCGCATCTTTTCATCTTCGTCTTATCAAAACAGACATATATTGAGTATTGAAATTCTTTGAGTTTAGCATTGAGTCTGCGTTTTTGGTGGTGTAGGGTTATGAGAGAGAATTTTCAAATCTTTGATGATAACTACCATGCAAAAGATAGTTCTTTTGGGATTTTGATTGTTTAAGGTGACTTTTGATAAGGTAACTTTTGATTGTTTAGGCAGGTTAAAATTTTTTTATTTATAAAAAGATTAATATTTGAATTGTTAGTTATATTTATAATAGAAAATTAGTTAAATACTCATTCCTAGACATAAAACTATAAAAATACTCTATACTATTTAATGTATATAAACACACCCAAAATAAACCCAAAAATCGATAGCTGTATATTTTTTAATTTAATTATTAAGATGAAATACCTTTATTACCCTTTTAACATAAAATTGGAATTCTAATCAACACCAGATGAGAACCCAGTTCACGACCTCCAGTCTCTCATCTTCATCTTCAACCCCAATTTTCAGTTTTTGTTCAACCTCATCATTCTAAGCTTTGTTGGAGGGCTCGCCTGGGCTACCGACAATGATGCGCTGGAGAGGGCCTTTTCCCCGTTCGGTGAGATCATCAAATCGAAGAGCCGTTTGGTGCATGTTATCTCTCTGCTTCTTGATCTTTTGTTTCTCTATGTTACTTGATCTTTCTCTCCCAAAGATTGAAGATCGATCGATTCCTTTCCATTTTTGTTTATTATTGTGTATTTGTTTGATTATACTCCAGCGTTTTTGTTTTGATGGACGAATCTGATTTGATTTGGTTTCTTTTTGTGTTTCCAGATCATCAACGACCGGGAGGTCCAGGAGCTTCGACTTCGACTTCGTCACCTTCAACAACGAGAAGGTCATTAGGGACGCGATCGAAGGCATGAACGACCAGAACCTCGACGGCCGTAACATGACCGTCAACGAGGCCCAGTCTTGTGGAAGCAGCTGTGGTGGTAATGGAGGTTACAGCTGCGGAGGTGGCAGCAGAGGATATGGTTGCGGGCATTCACTTCACTAACTGCTCCAGAGTCCAGCTCGCCATGAATCCGATATCATTGCTCAGCTCAGCAGCTCTTTTGTCTCAACCGTTAGTCAGTAGTCCTCATTCCTTTCTAGTTCCTAGTCATAATTGAGATGCTATTGCCTTGCCTTGTTTTGCCCTTGCTCCTTACTTTATTGATGATGACTGATTTTGTCACATTAGCTGAAGCTGAAGTCGTATATGGTGCAAGTATTAACTATTGAATTTCATGCTCTTTGCCTTCTTAATTTCTAACGAATATGCATCCTGGTTGATGATTGTCTTAGATTGCTCAATATTTATTAAAAAAATATTGTCATTTCCCCCATTTTGGTTATGCTTTTTGTTTCTCTTTTGCCTTGCCTTTTTCATGAGAGAAAGAAGAGATTGCTCTCCTAGGGTGATTCAGACTAAGAATATGTATTGGTAGAAAACTTTATATTGAATAGATTCTGCCTGCAACAACTTATTTTAAATATTCCTATACAGCACACGGGGACTTGCACCAAACCAAACTTCTTCTCCTTCTGTATAATTATTTATTTGGTTGTTATTGAGAGAGAGAGAGAGAGAGAGAGAGATAGTTGGGTTGGTGTGCGTACATGTGTATGTGTGGGACTGATCTTTTATACAAATTGAAACACTCTCTGTCTCTCTAGAAACTTTTGTTGGATCAGTTAAAAATTGAAAAAGAATCCTCTGAGATTTCTTGAATAAAGTTTCAATAATGTATCACACTACTAGCTTTGCCATGCTACTATGTATTATGGTGCCCCATATTAATCTCTACATATTTATCCGTTGACCACATAAAAATGACCTTTAAAGCAACAACTTTAGTATAATTATTGTCATTTAAACATTTATCTATCTCTCTGTGTGCAAACTCATAGAGATTGGTAGGTCCACGGAGGTCCTGAAAAAAGAGATTTTATTTACTTCATTGTGTAACGAGTTAACATTACAATATATGTAACCACTTAACATTACAATAACTTTATATTGAAATTTTAACGCGGGGAGTGAATGATTTCATATTATCCCTGTAGTTTGTAGTGAAATAGCAGACTATTCAAATTCTATGTACTATTTCACCTTATCAGTTATGCGCTTTGGGCTTATGATTGTTATCTGTGTTGTTCCAATTATTCTATTATGCTTAATTATTTTGTTGTTATTTCGTATTGTTAGATTTGGTGAACAACCTTGGTACCATTGCAAGGTCTGGCACCAAGGAATTTATGGAAGCCTTGGCTACTGGTGCACATCTTGCTGTAGATAAGGTCATTGCTACCACCAAGCACAATGATGATGAGCAGTATGTGTGGGAGTCGCTCCGATTCAATGTTTATGGTATGTGCAGTGATGAAGGATCAATTAATTATGCAAATGAAATGATGTAATTGATTTTGAGTGGTATGGAGTTCTACACTTTTATCGTACCGATTATGCAAATGAAATGATGTAGTTATTAACTTCCAGTAAGTGGTATAAACTGTATAACAACTGTTCATACCCTGCAACTGAGTTGATTTCTATGACATAGTATTAACAGTGTACTTCTATGACATAGTATTAACATATTTTCAGTAACAAAGCATGCTCTATATTTTGCTCTATACATAATTGTGCACTTGAAGTTTATGATATGCTATGATTTTTACTAGGAAAATAGTTCTAAGACATGGAATTAACAGCGTACTTTTTTTTTCTTCTTGTAGAGGTATTTCCTTTTGCCTTTGTGATTGTATCTGGTGAAACTGTAGACAATTGGAGGTGGTTTTTGCAAAGGATATCGGATGTCTTGCTGAGTTTTTTTTATTTTATTTTTTATAATATATGAAATGGTATTAACAATGTTCTAATTGTATGAAATGGTATTAACAATATATTTTTGTAAGAAATGGTATTAAAAATATATATTTTTTTGGTATGAAATGGTATTAACAATGTTTTTGTATGAAATGGTATTAGCAATGTTTTCCTATGAAATGGTATTAACAATTTACTTCTATGACATGGTTTCAGAGGTTCGATGGAGAAGGAAGGGTCGTAGGGGCATGCCCTTGGTTTTCATTTTTTTTCAAAAAAAAAAAAATCTGGGCTGGGCTTATTTTGGGTTTTTTTGTGTGTTTTTTGTATTGGGCTTCTTTTAAGTTAGTTAGTGGCAGTCATGTAATTTATAGGAAATTCAACACTCATTTTGTATGTAGTAAATGGTTTTTGGGTATGTTTCTAAAGTGTATTTCATGTAGGATTTTTTTAATTATAATTTCAGCCTCTATTTTGGGTACATCACTAAAGCTCCCTATTTATAATTTGTTTTCTCTTTTAATCTTCCTTTTTGATCGTTTTTGTTGATTCATATAGTGATCATTTTTTTAAAAAAAGAATTGTTTTGAGTTGTGTTTGATTTATGCTAAACTGAGCAAGATCCTCATCTCGACTTTTGTTTTTTTCTTTCTGATGGTTTTCCCATGCTTTAATTTTCATCTCTTATTGTTTGAGCCGGGATCATTGCAGTCATGGACACATGACCATTCCACAATTCATAATTACACAAAATCTAAAGCATAAATGAAGGACATGGAGTAGTTGTAAACATCATTTGGTTTTGTAGGGGACTTTTCTTCCGGCAGCTGTAAATGGGCTGGGTTGCCGTAAAGGATAGACTGATGAAATTGTCCCCTTTGTCTGAGCTCGAAAATGAAGCCCCAACATTGCTTCGAAAAGGCAGCAGAGCCTTAGAAAGCACTTTGGTTACTTTCACCAACTAAAACAACAACTTGCAGGTGATTTCCTAATGCTTATAGATAAACTTTTGAGCTTAGCATGAGAGGTATATGGTATGGAAGCAAAATCAACATGAGTTTAGCATTGAGGGGAAGTTTATGCTCTCTTGGGGAAAAAAGAAAGAAAGAAGTGTTAAGGTGAGAAAGGAGAAGTTTCTAGGAGATTTGGCTAAGAAAGGATAAATAAAGAATAATGCTCTTCCGGTAGCTTGACAGATGCTCTGTCTGCCAGAAAAAAAAATGAAGAAGAAATGTGAATAGTGCACGAGTTTGCTGGATTTTTGCAGGTAAGAGAGGAAGCTTGCTCTCTGGGTCTGAGTTGGTTTTGTTGGGTGGAAGAGACTTCATTTTATAGCCGCTGGAAACCATACTTTCCAAGAAACCCTAATGGCTCCTACCCATTTTGGCCAAGCTTTTCCCTTCATTTTTCTTCTCTTCTCTTGACTTTTCCTATCTTAGTGAAATTTCCTCTACCTATTTACACAAAATCAAAAATTTTGTGAGCTCAAGTCTCCTTTCCCGCAACTGCTTTAGTGGGAGACTTCCATCCTTGGCTCTTTTTCTTTTTCTTTTCTTTCTCATTCTTTGGCTAGATCTGGTGAAGGAAAGCAAATGGATATACATGCTGGTTTGAAGAGTGCTCATTCTCCTAACAGCTTGCGTGCTAATATCCCTTGGTTCCTTACATATTTATTGCTTTGAAACTTGCTCTTCCCATGTGCTGGACCTCCCAGCAGCTTTATTCAATGAACCTTCAAACCTCCCTTTCACGGCTTCTGTTCCAGCCAGGTGCTTGGAGCCTTGTGGCTCATTTATGGCAATTGTATGGGCCAAGGTTCACTAAGTAAATGGGCTATTCCTAGTGGCGCAGTCCTAGCGGCAGAGAATTCCTAGCAGTCGAAGAATTCCTAGCGGCCGAGAATTCCTAGCGGCCGAGAAGTTGTGGAATTTCTAGTTGAGAATTCCTAGCGGCCGATGTACTTTCTCAAAAAGGTGGCCGAGGTCTTTTCTTCAAAGGCCATGGTGCCTTCTCAAAAATATGGCCGATCACTTCCCTTTGCAAAAGTGGTTGGGCGTATCCTTGCAAAAGTGGCCGGGCACTTCTCAAAAAGTTGGGCCGGGCACTCCTTAAATACCTTGGTCGGCCACTCCTCTTGCAAAAAGTTGGGCCGAGGCGGATTTTCTCCTTGTGCACCCAGGCCCCCTCTTCACAACACTTGGGCAAGCAAAGTTAGGCCGAGGGAGTTGAAGTTCGGCAGGAGGTATTTCCTCCGAGGGAGTTGAAGTTCGGCTGGAGGTATGTCCGTCGAGTTCCCAATATTCGAATATTTTGAGAACTCGAAGATAGTCCAACTTGGGGCCAAGCCCAACATTCAAATATTTGGAGTTCCCATACCACCTGCCTTGGCGGATGGTCAACCAACTCTAGAATTCAAAAAACTCAAAGGGCACGAGGTTCCACCAGATGTCAAGATGGAGAAATTATACAATACTACCGTAGCACCAGATGGCGTTGCTGATTGGTACTATGGTCCAATAAGATTAAAGCTTAGACATGCAATAGAACCATAAAGTTTTGCCGTTAATGCCAATGTTTAAAAAACAAAATGAATGCTCTATGATGGAGATGCCCACCCAAAGGCTTAATGTCCTCCCAACGCTGGGTTTGAGACCATGATCGCGTCAATATTTCAGATCGAAGATTAGATAAACAAATTTCTATGCAATAATATTCTTTGACCAATTGTTGTGCAATGAAATTATTTGACATTGGGTCATTACCCAAAAAGGCGAAGGCTTTGAGCTTGATGTGAGAGGCATAATGGGTCAATTTTAAAGGGGATATTCAACGGCAAGATTTTTAGTGTTGTAGCCACCGTCACAGTCGTTTTAAAAAATTTCAGCCATAGCTTATGGGAGAAAATGATAAAAATCTCAAAGAAACCTCATCAGAGACAATGGCGGGAGCACTGGAACCCAAGAACTGCATCAATTCAGACCCAAAATCAGTAGCAATTAGGGCAAGTGACTTGATAAACTCCCGAGTCTGCGATGGGGATTGGTGAGCACTTAATTTTGGCTGCGAGTTTGGGTCAAATTCTCAGGCAGCGAAACCCACAGAGAATTTGGTCTTGGATATTTCTAGTTTGCAGCGATGGTGGTTAAGGGTTAACGACAGTCTATTAAGTTTGTTGCTGACTGTATAAGCTGTACACATGGCTGAATCTTGTTGGATTGTAATACCAATCAGCAATGCCAGCTGGTGCTACTGTAGTATTGTATAATTTCTCGTCAAGATGAAATGTCAGAGGTTCAAGTCCAAGCCACAGATTCACGCCCAAGATTTTCGGAGGTCAATGTGCACGTGACGGAGGCCTCATAAGGAAAGAAACCAAGGAGGTTGATGACGATTTAGAATTTTCTAAAACGAGAGAAAATCAAACAACCATAATATCTCCGCCGACGTGATCCATGGATTCATAAGGCTTCAAAAGGAAAGAATTTTGAAAGAGTTGACATTTGGCCATTCAATAGCCAGCCCATGGACCAATGGGTGCCCTATATAAACTTCACCAAACGAAGACAGAAGACACACAACATCAGACAGACAAACCTATTTTTTGTCTTGCACTTTTCTTTTCCTAGACGTAGGATTTTCCTTTTCATGCACCTAGTTTAGCGAGTTCTTCCTTTTCTTAGTGTTCTCATTCAATTTATATTTTCTTGTCATTTAAATTCAAGTTTATTTCAATTGCTTTACTTTTCATTGTTGTCGCATTTCAATTAAGTTTAATTTCAAGTTCATTTTACTTTATCGTTCTTATCGCTTTCATTTCGTTCTTGCTTTACTTATCGCTTTGATTTATTTTGTCGCACTTTAATTCTTGTCTTTACGTTATTTATCTTTCGCACTTTACTTTATGCATTTGTCTTTAAATTATATTTAAGTTTAAGCACCTTTACTTTACGCACTTGTTCTTCGTTACATTACGTTTCACCTTAAATCTTCATCTCCACCCACTCCACATCATTTGGTCGCTCACATAAAGCCTTGACCCTGAGGTAGTGAAAGAACCTAGGCCGTGATGAGGTGCTTTGCTCGGCCGAACAATCGTTTGATTAAAGTCAAATCTCGGATGCAACATATCCATCTACTCACATTCCATTCAAGCCCAAACTCGGGGCTCGGTGGTGGCACGCCCCGCACTCAAAAGAAGAAGGACCAAAAGTTCCTTATGTCGGCCACCTAGGCCGAAAAGAGGAGAACAAAAGGGGATCTATCTCTTGCTGGCTCTGTTGTAGAGGTGACTTCTGTTTTCCCTTGTCCTCGGTAGGGGTTTTAACTATGTTGGTACAAATTTACAAAATGGCAGGTGTTAGTGTAAATAAATGGAAAAATTTGAGTGAAAGCAATAACTATTATCACATAATGAAGTTCAAAAATCCAATAGGACAAACAATAGTTGAGATACATCAGATTTAAGCTTGACTTTGAGATAGAACCCAAACATATGATTTCCCTATCTATAGGAAAAGTTCCTTCAATTTTTAACTGTTCTTCAGTAACCCTTTTCAGTAGGTAGAATTAGTAAACAATTGCAGTCTCACTGATGGAGCCATGTTTTAGGCTAAAAGTCTAAGAAAGAATATCACAGAATTTACTGGGTAGCCAAAAAAGAAAAGAACAAAAGAGTAAGGAAAAATTCAAAATCTGTGCTCACAAACACGTGATGCTAATTGGCATATATTTTTGCCATTATTAATAATTATTGTATAATTTATATTTCACAAAACTAAATAAAGATGTCGAATAATAATATCATTAAATAAGAGAATACAAATGCAAAAATGGATAGGACGATGTTTGACAAAAATTGTCCTCTATCTTGAAATCTAACACACAAAATTTTGAGATTTAGCTAAGGCTTTAGGCAGAGCATGTTATGATTTTTCCAATTTGATAAATAACATTAGGTCCCAACCAATTCAATTATTAGAAGAAAGCAGATTTGATTTGTAGTTACTAAGAGCATCCACAGTTGGAGGGTGTATAATGAGGTGTATGTTAAATATACACCCTTTGTGATCGGAATCACCCACAATGGAGAGGTGTAAACGAGTGTAAATTTGCATCACCACCATGAGATGCAAATTTAGATGCACATATACATTTTTTTTTACATCTCTTGCAGGTGGGATCTACATGAGAAAATGTGAGAAAAAACGGACAAAAGTGGGACCTACAGCAAAAAAGGTGAAAGAAATCAATTATACATCTTTAGATTTACATCTTCTCCACTGGAGCAAAATCACATTGACAACCCCCGGTGGTGTAAGGGGGATGTAAAAGTGGCTTTACACTCCCGAAAATACACCCTTCCACTGTGGATGCTCTAACAACTTATAGATTTAGCAAAAGTTTGATAAGAACAAACTATGGAATGGATGTAATGTGAATTTCTGTGAGATAAATGAATTTTAAATTAAAAATACAAATTCTATTTTGGGGATAGCAGTACATAATAATAATATCATAACCACAAAAAGGAGGATTTTCAAATGCCACAGTATTTGCATATAAATTAGCAACAGCTACCATGCATAGGTTTTAAAAAATGAACGGAAAACTAACCTGTAATCAGAGAAGCTAACAAACACTTTCCAAAATAGGTACACAAAACCATAACAACATCACCTATCCAAAATATAAAGACATAAAAACAAAATGAAACAACAATTAGGCGAGAAGAACAAAAAACAACCAAAAATAACTTGGTAGCTACAAAATACAACCAAAGAACGCTTCAAACACATGGCTCATCTGTAGTACCATACATAATTAGTCACCAACTAACCCTATCCTAACCATAGTTACTCAAAAATTAAATATAATAAGAGATATATTGAGACGATTAAATAAATAAATTTGATAGTCCTGCTTAGTTTGTGTGGAATAGATCGGACAGACATGGTTAATTGGGGAGACCACTATGCATATGACAAAAGCAACACCAGTACACATTGTCTTCACTCACACACACACACACACACACACACACACACACACACTCTCTCTCTCTCTGTGCTAAATTTGAAAAATTGGGAGTAATGTATATTTATTTTTGAAATTTGTTCTCCCTCTCTTAAAAGCAGACACTAACAAAATCCTTAAACTTAGTGCACTGCTAATGAGATAACAAAATGATATGACTTGTATTTGTTTTCCTTCTCTTAAAAGCAAGTATTAACAAAAACTTAAAATTTCCCACACAGATTCTACAGAATATATATACATACATATACATTCCTATTAATTTATATATATATATATATATACAATAAATAAAATGCAACAAAAACCAAAGTAACAACACATTAAGAGCAGCAACTTCTAAGCTAATTACTTCTCGAAGTTTCAAACTTTCATACACATATATATAGGGTTTTTAATTGTAGACGTCTCTGAACTTTATCTCGAGTTGCAATTGGGTCCCGAACTTTTTTTGAGGCAATGACATCCGTTAACTCGACAAATAGTTCCAATTGAGTTCTACTGTCCAACTCTGTCAATTTGTCCCTCAAAATGAGGGGATAAAAGCATCATTTCGAGTTCTTCATCCATCATCGACCCCAACTCCACCTTCTTCATCCATCATTGTCCCCAACAACTCCACCTCCACTTCAAAGATCACTGTAACTATGCTGTCAATAGTTATTTCCAAAGGAGGGCCAAACTGCACAGAGCAGCGATTTTGCAGGTGCTGCTACACATAGCCCAACTGCTCCAAGTAAGTTCAATCCTTCTAGGCCTCTCACCTCCTTTGAAGAATTTTTTTTTCTTCCTAATCACTGATTTTATTTTTTCCTTCTTGGTGATTAACAGCCTCAAGTTCCACTTCCACTTGTGTTTATCCTTCAAGTACCAAGTAGGTGTCATAAGGAGGGGGGGAATGGGTTTTGAGGGGGTGTGACAAGGAGGAGGGGGAATGGGTTGTGGGAGAGAGAGAGATATATATATATATATAGAGATTTGGATTTGGATTTGGATTTTTTTATTTTTAAGTTTATTTATTTAATTATTTTAATTAAATTATTTATTTTCACTTTTTTCGTTTTAAAAATATTTTAATTGAGATGGACAGTTTTAGCCCTTAAATTAACGGCCCAATTGACGGAAAGAGTTAATTGAAATGGATGAGAGTGTTGGATGACCTAATTGGTTAGATCCGTTGGTTAGATATGCAAATCAAAACCCCTTTCCACTTGGTTAGATCCGTTGGCGTCACTTAACTTTATTAAATGCATGAGTTGGATAACCACTACCATTGTAACCTATTGTAACCCATGTCTTGGGTTAAATTCCTATAACATAAGAGCACTTCCAGCAGTGCCAAAAACTCGGGCTTGGGTGGGGGGGGGGGGGGGGTTGGCCCAATTCGCGTTTCCAGCAACAAAAAATGGCCCAGGGAAATAATGGGACCCAGAAGACTGGGTTGGCCCGTGGGCGAGGTGAGCCCAAGCGCTGGCCCGAGTTTTGCGATGATGTCAACGTGCTCCTTCAAAAAAATTTTACCGTTCACGCGCCAACATTGAAAAAAAATTGACAGGCCCACTACAGTACTGCCAACGGCTAGCTTCCAGTGTCAGGGGCTCTCCAATCAGATTTTTTCCTCCAATCTAACATCAGCTAATTTTTGTGCAATAAAAAAATGAAAAAAAAAATGAAATTTGAAAAAAAAAAATACTGAATTTTTTTTTTCTTCTGTAAATACCAACCAATACTCTTCACTTTTAACACCAAATCCTTATACATTTTCTCCTCCTTCTACTATTATTCACTTTCTACTCAATATTTTTTTCACTTTCAAGTTTTATTTTTGTCTATCATATTATGGCTTCTTCTATTGAAACCAGAGGGGCATGGAGTATGATGGAAGATGTTTTGTTGTGTGAGTGTTGGGTCTAAATTAGTCATTGTCCCGTAACGGGCAATGAGATGAAATTTTGGAATTTGAAGTTTGAAATTTATCTGAAATTTGAAACTTGAAATTTATCTGAAATTGAATCCGAAAATCTATCCGAAAATTTTATCCGATTATGAGATATGAATAGTATTGACACGTAGGAACCCAAAAATCTTATCCGAAAATATTATCCAAATTAATTGTTTATGTAAAAAAAAGTTGTGAGAAAAATAAAAAAATAAATAGTATTTGCCATGGCAAAGGGCAACTGCTGGAAACACACATTGCTTTTTGCAAGGACAACTACTATTCACTTGAATAGTAGCTGCCCTAGTCCCTCCCTTGCCATGGCAAAGGGCAAACTGCTAGAAGTGCTCTAACCTATAAGAGCATGTCCACCCCAAAAGGCAAAGGGTAAGGCAAAAGCAAGGCAATGACTGCTACTATTCACATGAATAGTGGCAGCCTTGCCTTTTTTGGTTTCACCCTAAAAGGCTAGGGCAAGGGCAAGGGCAAGAAAAAAAAAAGAATATGCAACAAAATATAAACAATTTAGAAATTGAATTTTTTTTAACAAAATTGTTATGTATGTATAGGGAAAACATCCATAATTTTTTGGTATTTAAAAAAACAAATTGAATTTTTTTTTCATTTTTTCATTTTTCAATTTTTTTTGCTCGCTGACGTTAGCGCCTTCGGACTGAAGTCCAGGCAAGATCTGTCTTTGGACTTGCCCGGGCTAGTGGGACTCAGAGCTTACCCGAGCTGCTTCTCTTGCGCTGAAAGTCCAAACCCCACTTGGAGGGCCTCTTGTCCTGGCAAAATGGGCTGCGGTGGAGGTGGCCTAACAAGTTTCATTTAATCCAAATTATATTGTGTATCTCTTTATCTCTCTGTTTTTTTATATAATTTTTTTCTCCACGAAGATTCTTCGTTTCATTGCAGTTTTGAAGTTCCAATTTTGGGCCATTATTTAAGCTACGAAGGTTCATTACAAGCCCATTTCTCAGTTATTTGTTGGGCTAAAACAGGCTTTTGATCCATATATGTTGTTAGACTCAGCCCACAAAGTTTCATTGTCTGGGAAATCGGTTCCCGACTTCCAGTCCAGGAAGGAACAAAGAAAGCTTTGAGCTTTGGGAAACAGGAAAATAGACATGGCGGCTAACTGTGCGAGACGAACCCTACAATTTTCTTCATCTTCTGCAAAAACCCTTTTGTGCAGTACACCATCTTCACCTTTCGCCTCCAAAGCTTCTAACCTTATCGAACTTACTGCCGTCAAGTCCACTTCTGCTTCGCGACTCGCTGCTCAGAAGCTCAAGTTATCAAGGTTCGATTACTTTTTTTATACCTTTAATTTTGACATACTTTGGAAATTGATCGCCTGATTCTAGAAGAATGGAAAAGAACGCTGTGACTTGTTTGGCTTCCGAGAAAAGAAAATCTGAATCTTGGGTCTTTTGTGCTCACGGGTTTTTTTTCTCATTCTTTTTAGGTATGTGAAAAATGATAAATGGAACTAGCTCCAACTGATGATAATACTTGTATTAAGCTGATTGAGTTCAGTCTCTTTGTGTCCTTGAATTCCGCAGCTTGAATATTGGTGTTCAATATTTCATTTACTTGTGATAATTGCAAATGTTCACAGCTTTCATTATGACAATGCCTCTAGCTCAGTTCTATTATGTTCATATGTGTGTGTGTGTGTGTGTGTGTGTGATGAACTTGTTCTGCATATTAAACATCATGTGTAAGGAGCCTTTAAAGAATTTTAGTTTCGCACTTTCAGATTTCCTGTGGAGTTGGCTGGTGTGCAGTCATTGATCCCATTGCATAGTGCTACTGCTTCTGCCTTGTTCACTTCGCTCCTGTCTTTGCACAATAACAGCTGGGGATGCCTATCAGAAGGTACTCTTCAAAGTTTACTTTTATTTTCATACAGTGGCTATGTCTGTGTCTTAAGATTTTAAATATCGTTGCACATTATCATTTGAGAATCCATAGCATACTCCATAGCATACCCCTCTTCCATAATCTTTGGCTAATGACATTTTCTGTGGAAACAACGTGAATGGGGTTTTAGTTTATTACCAAGATAAATGTTTGTTACCATGCTATGGATGGAAAGGCTTTTTTTTCTTTTCTTTTATGTTTATTGCAGGAGAGAGAGAGAGAGAGAGAGAGAGAGAGGCAATGCTTAGCCTCTTCATTTATGTGAAACTACCAACTATTACCTCGTCTTTTACTTAGTATCAATCTACTGAGTAGGTAACTTAAGTAATAGAAGATTTTTGTTTTTCCTTTTTTTTATAGACCAGTTGCATCTCATTCATTTTGGATCTAAATGTGAGAGATGTTATCACTTAATTTAACTACCTAGATGAGACCAGAATATCAACATCATTTCTTGCACCAGAAAGCATCTTTCATGCGTGTTCAAATTCTTAGATCTCTCTAAATCTCTCTAATGGAGAGGGAAAAATAATTCTTTAGTGCATTGGATTCAGCAGAATGCCTTGTTAAAAAATTGCTACACCAAAAGAAATATCTAAGAATGCAGTGTTTTTAGAATTCTTCACAGATAATCAGGTGAATTGGGGAGGAAGAGAGAGAAATATCTGGAGGTTGTTATGTTATGTATAGTTAGACTGACATGCCAATTGATTTAATCCATATACTTTTTTTTTTCTGCTTATTCATGGTGTTGGAATTTCCTTCATGAAAACTCCTTGCAACTTTTACTTTTCCAGTGGTTCATTCTCTCATATTGCCCCATTAATAACTGGGTTTGTCACTGACGGGTGATTGCTAACAGAGATTGTCGATAGTACTATCTCACTGAGGCTTGACAAATCATGACTCTATCCTCTAGGTTCCCTTCAATGTCTCACCTTGTACATTGCACCTGTATGCAGGTTTTGCAACTCCTCTATAGCATGGCCAGTGAGCTGCTGTTTCTAGGTACAAGCGAGATCATGAATAGTGGAATTTGTTTCTTTTGCAGCTTTCTGATTGCATTTGAACTTTATTGTAACCTCAAAAAGTAGATGATCGTTTCATTGTTTCTCAAGGTTTTTCAGACTCTAGTTATGATAACCTGAAATTCTGCATATCCCTGGTTAGAAATTTTACACACGAGATCGCGACTATCGTGGTATAAACTCAGGAGTTAGCTCAATAGTGGTTTTGAGACAATTGGTAAATCGAGTTTGATGCTTATTGGTTTCATCGGCAATAAAATTTGCAGTACGTTATTGTATCTTGATGAACAAAACCTCCAACTTTTCGTATAACATTATTGTATGCTTTATAGGGTGCAATTTTCACAGCTAAAAGAAGACTACCGCCAAGAACATTAAAGGATTCTTGATGGACCAAGGATTGTTTTCAACACATTTTCAACCCCTTAATTCTTCCCATTTCATCAATTATTAGCACTCAAACATTTAATATTCTGGACGAGAATTCAAATCAAGTCCAAACAAAAATCAAACAAATATAAACATTAACTTCTTCCAACATTTTTTATTTTATTTTTGAAAACTAGTGAAAAAGGATTTTCTGAGAATCAGATGAAGCGAAATTTGAATCACATGACACGAGCAAGTCGTGATGTTTTTCATCTTGGTGCTGTCAAATATTATTTTTTATTTTAAGAAAAAACATTTATTGAATTTTTCTTATACGCCAATAATTCAGGATCATTACGTGACGCACCGACATAAATGTGACCGTTCGCAACGTTCGAAATTTCTAAAATTTGAAAAAGTTACCTTTTGGTACCTACTTCCCGTTGCCAACGGTCAACTTAAACATCATCCACTTCTTAGTCCCCAACAACAGAGAAAAACCCTCCTCCATCAGAACTAAGAACTATCTTCAGCAATCTTGACTGAGATCTTGGTCGAATTGGGGGGTTTTCTGCCAAAATCGTCACCTGGGTATTCAATTTCCAAGTTCGATCGTCGTTTTGCCTAATTCTTCAACATCGAAAAGGCCAGACATGGCGGCTTTGGCACCGGGAATTCTATTGAAGCTTGTAAATGGAATGAACACAGGGGTCAAGCCCACAAGCGAGCACCGAAACTCGCTTTTGCAGGTCACAGACATTGTCCCTGCAGACCTTGACGAGAAAAGCCTCTGGCCCACGCAAGGCTTCTACATAAAAGTCTCCGATTCTTCTCACTCAATCTATGTCAGCCTTCCCTCTGAACACAATGACTTTGTTCTCAGCAACAAAATGCAACTGGGTCAGTTCATCTACGTCGACAGATTGGAGCCTGGGTCTCCGGTACCGGTCCTTAAAGGCGCAAAACCACTTCCCGGCCGGCACCCTCTGATGGGTACTCCGGAACCTTTAATGGGTCTCAGAAAGAAGGGAGAGAGAAGTGAGACAATGTCCAATTCAAAGACTTCTAGAAGGGGGTCTTGGGGCACAGGGCAAAATGGGGTTGATGTCGGTGTTTCATCTCCCATGGTGTTAAAGCCTGTTCCTTTGGATTTTGATCAGTGTACTCCGATTAAAGAGCGTGGTGGTAGAAATGGGTCCATGTCTCCAATGATTAGGGGGCGAGTGGGAAGAGATGGAGGCTTGAATGGCGGAATCCGGAGTTCGTTTGGTGGTGGACTCTTGGCAAAGATGGCGGGTTCAAAGGGAGGTGAAAGTCCTGCACTGAGGAAAAGTTGTGCTACGCCCTCTATGTCTAAGTTTCCAAGGAGCAGAAGTGTGTGTGACAGAGAGCCAAGGATCCCAATTAGTCCCTTCAACTCAGCTGTAGGTACATTGCTCCTCTTTGTTACATTTTAGTGATTTTACTTTGCTGCAGAAATTGATTTACCCTAATAAAATCAGCCTTTTTCTTTGTTGAAGACTGTTGGATTTTGTTTTCTGAGAATTCAAATTCTTGTTGCAGGAAAAAAAGAAAAGCTCGACTCCACCACCGCGATTACGAAATGCAAGAGTGGCAACTTCACTCAATGTGGCTGGAGATGAACAAAAATCCTCCAACTCAAAGGACACAGCTTCCCCGCCACAACCTCAGCCTGGTAATTTGAGCAATGAAAACAGCACTAGCCTCCCCATGAATTTGCCAGGACGGCTCAGCATGCTTGGCAAAGTAAGTCCTACATCTCCAAGTGTGCCTATCAGATTTTAACCAAAACCAATTTGTTTTGTTCCTCAAGCTGATATCATGTTTTCTGCAGGAAGCTGTGCATCAGAGAGAGACAGCTCAAAAGATTGCCCTTAATGCGCTAAAAGATGCTAAAGCTACCGAGACCTTAGTTAGATCTCTCAAGTATGGCCAATTCCCTCACTTCTGTTGTTTTAGTACATGTAATATTTGTCTGCTCAATTGCTAAGACCAATATGGTTGCTTTTGTAGGATGTTTTCCAACCTGTGCAGAACAGCTAGAGCAGATGCCCCGGCAACCTGCTTTGATAAATTCCTGGAATTCCATCACCAAATTGTCCAAGAAGTGACTGGTATGGTCTCAGTTCAAGCAGCTACTTCAGCTTCTGAGTTGACTCAGACTCCAAAGGTTAAGCAGCAGAAAGACGAAGATCAAGATGAAGACTCTTCAGTCTTAAACGAAATCGTTCACAACTCCATGAACTCAAAATTAACCTTATCGAAGAGAAGGTGCGCCTTGTACAAGTCAGTTGCAGCCATTCCAGAAAGAAACGAACAGAAGACGACTTTTGAGAAGCTCCTGAGGAGCTCTATAAATCAAAAGGCAACTTCAGAAAGAAAAGCACCATCCACTCCACTTGGAAAGCTGAGTCTTGAAACCATTGGTGAGAATGATGAAAACAAGAAACCAGCTTCTACCAGTTTTAGCAGCATAACCAATACAATCAAATTGGGCAAGCAGATTGAAACAGAAGCTGGGAACTGGTTCATGGAGTTTATAGAGAAGGCTCTGGAGACAGGCATGAAGAAAACCAAAGGCACAACAACAGATGGGGATGCAAGGAAAGTACCTCAGTCTCTCATACTTAAGGTGATTAATTGGGTGGAAGTAGAACAAAGCAATAGCAGTAAGCGGCCGGTTCATCCGAAAGCTGCACATGTAGCTCGAAAGTTGAGGATCAAGATGAAGAATCCTTGAACTGTTGAACAACCCACCATGACCTGTATTTTGCTTAGTTAGGAGAACTTCTTATGGCAGGCATTGCTTTTGTGTTGTGAAATTTTTACCATTATTTGGAGATTCTGTTGTTGCATTTGAATCTCTAGTCAGCATGTACTAGTGATATAATTAGGGTTTAATTCTATTGTTAAAAGCGCTACGCATTTGTTGATATAATTATGAATCTCATCATGTACTCAAATAAAAAGTTTAGCTTCATAAAGGCTTAAAGTTGATTGGGGGGGGCAAGAAAATTTGTGAGGGATAAAATGGTCATAACAATTTGATGAGGCTGGAAATACCGATAATAACCTCAGTCTTTTTTCCGAAACGACGGCTACTATGATATCCTTCTCCTATACTAGCTCGTTTTGAAAAAAGACTGAGAGGGTACCTTCTCCTATATTTTCGACAAAAAAAAAAAAAGATATCCTTCTACGAAGTCGATAATTTCCCTCTCTCCCTCTTCGAACACAAACGAAAACCCATAAGATTTGAAGTCCGAACAATAAACCCGTGCTAAGCAAGAGATTTAAATTCGGTGAGTAGCTTTCAGATCCCATTCTCATTGTTCTTTCTTTTAATTTTCGAAGCCTCAAACGAGTGATTTGTTATTTTTGGTGCTTGCCTTTCGAATTCACTAATAAAGTCTCAAATTTTCAACACAAAGACCAAATTCGGGGTTTAGGGTTATCCCTTTTTTTTCTATGAATGGATCTTCTCCGAGCCTACTCTGATCAAAACGACGAAGAATTGAACGAGCCAGAGCAGCAAAACTTAAACCCTAGTTCAACAACATCGTCCCCAGACGCTTCACCGCCTCGGCTCCTCCCCGCCAAATCCGCCGCGCCCAATGTCGACGACACGATGCTGGCCCTGACGGTGGCTGATGGCCAACGGTCTTTGAGTCGGCCAATTGACCCGACCCAACACATCGTCGGCTTCAACCCCACCTACGACCAACTATGGGCCCCAATCTACGGCCCATCTCATCCCTACGCCAAGGACGGCATCGCCCAGGGCATGCGCAACCACAAGCTCGGCTTCGTTGAGGACGCCTCTATTGAACCCTTCGTCTTCGATGAGCAGTACAATACTTTTCACAAGTATGGCTACGCGGCCGACCCATCAGCCTCTGCTGGGTATAATTACGTTGGTGATTTTGAGGCCTTGCAGAAGAATGATGCCGTTTCGGTATATAACATACCCCAACACGAGCAGAAGAAGCGGAAGATAGAGAAGAGGAAGGAATTAGAGGAAGATGAGGGTGTGGATGACGATATGGACCCAGAGGAGGTCCAAAACCCGGCCAGTGATGTGTGGTTGATGAAGAATAAGAAGAGCCCATGGGCAGGCAAGAAGGACGGTCCGCCAACGGAGCTCACAGAGGAGCAGAAGAAGTATGCCGAGGAGTATGCGAAGAAGAAAGGTGAAGAGAGAGGTGGTGGTGATAAGGGTGAGGTTGTAGTTGAAAAAACTACATTTCATGGGAAAGAAGAGAGGGATTATCAGGGCAGGTCTTGGATTGCGCCCCCTAGAGATGCTAAGGCATCTAATGATCACTGTTATATTCCAAAGAGGTTGGTGCACACTTGGAGTGGACACACAAAGGGTGTATCTGCTATTAGATTCTTCCCTAATTACGGGCATTTGATTCTCTCTGCTGGGATGGATACCAAGGTGAAAATTTGGGATGTTTTCAATACTGGTAAGTGTATGAGAACTTACATGGGTCATTCCAAGGCAGTTCGGGATATATGTTTCAATAATGATGGGAGTAAATTTCTGACTGCTAGTTATGATAAGAATATTAAGTACTGGGATACAGAAACCGGGCAAGTGATATCTACATTCTCGACCGGGAAGGTTCCATATGTGGTTAAGCTTAACCCGGATGAGGATAAGCAGAATGTGTTGTTAGCTGGGATGAGTGATAAGAAGATTGTTCAGTGGGATATGAACGAGGGAAAGATCAATCAAGAGTATGATCAACATTTGGGTGCTGTGAATACGATTACATTTGTTGATAATAACCGGAGGTTTGTTACTTCCAGTGATGACAAATCGCTTCGAGTATGGGAGTTTGGGATCCCTGTGGTTATTAAGTATATTAGTGAGCCTCACATGCATTCTATGCCATCAATTTCACTGCATCCCAATTCAAATTGGCTTGCAGCACAAAGTATGGACAATCAGATTCTGATTTATAGCACTAGAGAGAAGTTTCAGCTGAATAAGAAGAAGAGGTTTGCCGGGCATGTCGTTGCTGGGTATGCTTGCCAAGTCAATTTCTCGCCAGATGGACGGTTTGTTATGTCGGGTGATGGTGAAGGTCGATGCTGGTTTTGGGATTGGAAGACATGCAAAGTCTTCAGAACTCTCAAATGTCATGAGGGGGTATGCATTGGGGCTGCATGGCATCCCTTGGAGCAGAGTAAAGTTGCAACATGCGGCTGGGATGGCTTGATTAAGTATTGGTAAGTAAAGGTTCATTTGATAAAACTTTATGCTACTCTGTAATCATTTGTATGTGCAGTGTTTAGTTTTTATTTGTTTGAGTAGTTTCATTTACTTGATGCTAAAGGATGTGCCTGTTTGTTCATCTCTGCTAAACTCTTGCAATTGCCAATGCCGACTTTTGTACTTGGTATCTGATATAGCCTAGTGTAGCTTATAAAGTAGTATGAAGCTAACGTATTTCATGTATTTAGCGAATTAGCTAGATTGCATACTTGACTGTGTTCACATAAGCTCCATTATTTGTGTTTGGGAACCAGAAATGTAGGATTCCTGACCGACATATTTGTGTTTTTCCCCTCCAGAAGAAACTTCCTTTCCTCTATCCACCTTATGAATATATAGGACACATTTTAGGAATTGAGGTGGATTAGAAAGAAAAAATTGAAATATGTCAGTCAGCAAGTCTATCCACCTCAATTCCTACACATTTTAGGAGCAAATTTGCGTACTAGGAATTGAAATCTTTTCTTATGGGGTTGGATTAGAAAGAAAAATTTTGCTCCTCTTGCGACACATTTTAGTAAAATGGAGTTCTCCCCTTTCTTTTTAAATATGGTTGTAGGGATGGGAGGACTTACACTGCCCTTTTTCCTTACACTGTAGGAACTGAAATCTTTTCTTATGGGGATGGATTAGAAAGGGAAAATGTACACTGTCCTTTTTCCTTACTTTTCCATCTTTGACTTAGACTTCACAAGGAACTTGTAGTTATGTATACTTTTTGATTTGTTAATGGTTCCCAGCTGTTTCGTAGGCCTGTAAACTCTTGAGTCTTCATAACTTCTGGTTTAAGAATTTTAGGAGACTTGTGGTCAGATAAGAAGTAGCATGGTAACTATTAGAAGACAAGTTCTAGACTTTCGCATCCCTTTCCTACCTAATTATGCCCTAATGACTTGGGATCAGTTAACTCTCTTTCTTTTGTGTTTGTGCATGTGTGTTTGTCTTTGATTTAATGTCTTTATTTTATCAAACCCAAATGGATGAAGGGTACCAAGCTGAATGGAGCATATTTCTTTTAGCATGCAACGTATTGCACGAAACAAGTTTGCCACATCTCATGTTTGGTAGTTAAACTGAACTTCCATTTCGGCTTTTCTTCTTTCTATTTATGGTGCAATCTTTGCAAAAAAAAGTTCAGAAAGTTGTTCCTTCTTTTCCCATGTATGGGACAAATACTAGGCTAATACAGGGGAGTACTTCACCTTTCCCCTCACCAATCTAGATAGGGGTCAGCAAGCAAAGTGTCACCATCAAAATTAATGGTCGATGCAATCTTGCAATTGATACATTGGTTTCGCACATTTGAGTTATATTACATGGAGGGATATTTTTCACAAAACCAAGATTCTTACTTGCTCTTCATAGTTCATGGAGAACTGTTGCAGCTGCTTACACAAACACACAATGTTTTGCATTCTTCTTTTAATATTGAATTGGTGAGTCTGACTAATCTTCTTGTCTGGATGCAGGGACTAGCAACATTTTAGTTCGGTTTGGACAAGGGTACTATAATTTGATGCACCCATTTCTGCTCAGTATGGGTATGGCACCATTATCGTCTGATGTTGGGGATTTTGCTGGACACAAGGTTACTTATAAGATTGCAGGACAAACCCTATTTATATCTTTATCTTACAATCACCAATATCATCCAGTTATGCTGGATATGTACTTGTACTTGTAACACAAGTTCTTGTTTTTTGTCGTTATTTTTGAAGACTTTTAGAAGTTTAACAAGGGTAATATTTTTGCAAAAGTCTGGTGTACTTGTAGTTCAGAAGACTCAGAGAAATTGACAGCTTCATGGATAGTCTTCTCCTGTCTTATTTGGGCATTGATGGATCTGTATGGTCACCTAACCTATCTTCAATTTTGCCCTAGCAGCAACATTGCATTTGGTGCCATAACATGTTGGAGATATACTTGTTGAAACCTTCGTGGCAGTTTAGAAGCTATATTAATTGTACTCTTTCTAAAGACAATTTGTAGTTTCCCTTGTATCTAAGGTACTAGGTCCAATGCATACAAGAGATAAGAATATTTACCTATACACAAGAGATAAGAATATTTATCTATACACCCAACGCATACAAGTGATAAAAATATTTACATATACACCCGAGATATTAGCCGATTTGGCTGTCTTAAAAAAAAGAATTCTAGTCATCAATATTTCCAGGCCAAAATATAATTAGCACTCAGCAAACAACATAGACCAGTGACTAGTCCTCGAAACGCTGTCGTTTTTAGCCTAGTTAGCGACCTTAAGCCTCTTCCATCCCAGGACCTTACTGGCCACCACTGTCGCGTGGCGAGAGATGGGTCGTATGTGGATGAGACGGATCCTACTCAGACAAAACTCTCTACCTCTGCTGAAGCCTCCCATGGCCTGCTTGTTAACGCCTGCGACACTCCAAAAGCCCATCTCCTCTCCCTTTCTGAAACCATCACCACCAACTCTAGCTCCTCTTGCCTCGTCCCACCGTCGCTCTCTTTCAACAGCAACAGCTTGTTCTCTTCCGGATCCTCTCGTTTCCCTCGATGGAATTTCTTCCTATTTTGGTGAGCATACGTTTGTTTCACTCATCAAGGTCGCTGATTTCTGATTTTTCTACTCTGGGTTCTTCTTCTTTGTTCTGATTTTGGCTGCCTTGTGGTTAGGAGGAGATGACGGCGTTGGAACTTCAAACAAGGGCTTGAAGGTTCTTCTCAAGGGCATGACATACGATGAGCTTGAAGTAATTGTTTTTTATCTCACTAAACTGGCTTCGTACTTTTGCTTGTTAACTGAAATATTTTGCTTATAATTGTAATGCTTCGACAGAAATGGGTTCAGTCTCATGGCTACAGGCCTGGCCAGGCTTTAATGCTATGGAAACGTCTCTATGGGAACGGTATTTGGGCGCATCATAGTGATCAGCTGGAAGGTTTCTCCTCCTACTTTACCTTATTTCTGTTAACCCAATTCCACGCTTCCTCAATACAATCATTTTTAGTAAGCAAATTGTTTTATGTTTCATTCTCTCTTGACGTAATTTGATTTCCGGTCAATGAATTCTCTCTCTCTTGATATGCAGGCTTGAATAAAGATTTTAAGAAGATGTTGAGTGAGAATGCTGAATTCAAGGCATTGTCTTTGAAACAAGTTATTACCGCCGCTGATGGAACTAGGAAGGTACATGAAATCATTTCCTTATGTTTCTGTATTGCTTAACTATCATCTTTTAACTATGTAAAACTACTTTGGGATATATCATATATGGCTTTAGGTCGTTCCTTGTATTTCTTCGAGAACCTTCTGATTGATTATGAAACTCACAGGAGGTTTCAGATTTTGTTCACTTTGGAAGATGGATTGGTGATAGAAACTGTTGTCATACCTTCCGATAGTAGCAGGAATACTGTTTGTGTTTCAAGTCAAGTGGGCTGTGCCATGAATTGTCAGTTCTGCTACACTGGCAGGCAAGTTTTTCATGCTCTGTAATTAAGCTAAGAATTCTATGGTATTTCAATTAGGCCAGATAATTTGAATGTTAGTTCAAAATCATTCCATTTTGCAGGATGGGTTTAAGAAGACATCTGACTGCTGCCGAGATTGTGGAGCAGGCTGTCTTTGCACGGTGCCTGCTTACAAATGAAGTTGGTGACATTACAAATGTTGTATTTATGGTAGGTTAGCAGTTCAGGATACATTTCAAATGGATATGCGTTTTTTCTTTAAGTAGATACAGAAAATCCTAGTTCGCTTTTCCATCAACTACCTGTATTACCACAGCTTGTGCTGATTTAGGTCACTAAAATATAGCTTTGATCTGATAACAGATACTTTCTTCCTCTCTGATAATAGGCTTAAATTTATATTTCTAGGGAATGGGAGAACCACTTCAGAACATTGACAATGTTCTTAAAGCTACAGACATAATGCTGCATGATCAAGGCCTTCATTTCAGTCCTCGCAAGATCACTGTTTCAACAAGTGGGCTTGTCCCCCAGCTGAGGCGTTTCCTCAAAGCATCTAATTGTGCTTTAGCTGTTAGTTTGAATGCAACGACTGATGAGGTATTTCTATTCAGTTATATTTGAACTTGCGAACAATATGTCCATGAAATTAGAACCGCACAGTGGTATGACCTTCCTTACACAAACATTGGAATCGCAGGTCAGAAACTGGATCATGCCAATTAACCGGAAATATAACATAGGCTTGCTTCTTCAGACCCTTAGGGAGGAACTTCGCTTCAAGAATAACTACAAAGTTCTTTTTGAATATGTAATGCTTGCAGGAGTTAATGATAGGTAAATGAAGTTTTATACTTCATGTTGTTTGACTTGAATATTTAATTTCTGAAGTTTCTTTTGTTGCAGTATTTCATGGAATGCAGCATGCTATTATTTTGCAAATCTAGTGCCATTCAAGCTCAAATTATTTGATTAGGATTTGTTCAAAGGAATATTTGTTTGCTCCCAATTAGGGATTCCTTTTCTCTTTCTGGTCTTGAATTTATTCTTGGCATGTTACAGCATTGAGGATGCAAGGAGGCTTGCTGATCTTGTTCGGGGAATTCCATGCAAGATCAATCTTCTCTCATTTAATCCTCATGGCGGATCCCAATTCAGACCAACCAGTGACGAGAAGATGATTGAGTTTCGAAATCTTTTGGCTGAAGCAGGGTGTGTTGTCTTCTTGCGGTCGAGTAGAGGTGATGATCAGATGGCTGCTTGTGGTCAGCTTGGAAATCCTGGTGCAATCCAGGCTCCCTTACTCCGTGTGCCAGAGCAATTCAAAATGGCAATGGAAGTGTCTCTGTGATCCGATCATCTCAACATTATATTCCCAAAGCCTTAGATGAAGCAGAAGCTATGCGTTAATTTTATTACTAGCCTTGGAGCTGTCTCTTCTGGTGCATCGGCGTTGCATCGAACAAACTTGGGGTATCTGGCCTTTTTGGAATTCCTATCTTCCCTCCCCCGTCGTATCACCATGGCCTGCATGTTCAATCTTAGCTCTCTCTTGTATGCATTCACCTCATTGCTGTATCAGCGGGTCTGTGACCAAACTAAGTAGAAAAGCCTGGCTAGGAATAATATTTGATGTCTTCTGCAAACAGTAAATGTAGCTTCTGTGTCGGCGGATGCTAAATTCCTCATTTATGAGTCTTTAAACATTAAAGCCTTAATTAATTCATCGTGTTTTTTCTTTGGTCAAATTCAATTAACCCATGATACATGATATGATAAAGGCAAAAAAAGGTAAAACAATGGTCAACAATTTAATATGGTAAATTCAAGTTTGAAGTCAACGTTCCTGCATGGTAAGAAGTTCGTTAATCCATGTTTAACGTTAAGAAAAGTTCGTTAATCATTTTTCAAACTTAAACTAAGAAGTTCGTTAATCAAGGCTGAGAGGTAACCGCCACAGAACGCTTCATTTCCCCTTTTCTCTTGTAAAAAACAACAAAAAACACGTTTCCAATATTTAAGTAGAGGCAAACGGGCCAGCTGGCCAATATTTAAATTCATAATTGGATCGTTATAGCCACGCGCCGAAGAAAGCCGGTAGAGACACGAAACACTTTTTGGCGGCATCTCTTCCCTCACCACCACCACTCCAAAATTTTTGCAGCTATATAATGTTCCTCCAGCCCTTTCCCTTTGTAATTTTGTATCGTCATTGTAACCAACTCTCCCTCTCTGTTTCTCATACCCTCGCTAGCTATCCAGAGTCGAAATCGTTAGATTTTAGTCTCCGAGCTCCATTGCTCTACTTTTTCTCTGTCAGCGTTCCAAGTTCAGTTGTGAGCCAACAATGAGAGCTACTGCGAACAATGGTGGCTATCGGGATCGGAGATCGATGAAGCATGTTCTGGACAACGTTCATGGATACATCTACCTCGACCCGGTATGAGAAATCAATTTCACCGTTTAACTTCTCTTGCGAATTCGCAATATCGTTTTTGTTTCCGTTTCCTGCTTTGAATTTGTTCCTCGCTCGTAGAAATATAGAATCGTAGTTTAAATTATCAAGTCTATTTGTTTTCGAGCTCTGAATTCGTGGTTGAATTTAATGCGGTGAAACGTTGCAGTTTTGCCTCGTGAACTGTTTGCTTCGGCTAGTAGTTCATAGAAATGCATATTGTATAATTAATCTTATTTTCATATATTTCGAGCTGTTTAATTGCGATTTTAAGTTTAAAGAGATATCGCTATACGCAAGGCTGGATTCAGAAATCGCTATATTAGAGAGCGCTGATTTGTGCTTTGTTTGGTTCCTGTCCCAAAATATTAGGAAATCGTTTGGTGAATTAATACTGGATATCAGCTCGAGCTTGTGAATCGAGGTTTTTATTTTGTTTTTGATCGAGTTATACGCAATGTAATTTTTATTTTGTCAGAAAGTTGTTTTCTGCTTTGGTTTAAGTTTTAGATCAGACAGATGTAGAATTGTTTGGGGAATTTGTAAGTTCAGATGCTTTGGTAAAAAACTGCAAGTGAAGATTTGATATTCTCTGATTGATAATTCGTCAGGGGATTTGAGTAGTTTGGTCTTGAAAAGTTGAATAAATGAGCTGCATAGCCATTCAAATTTTTTGAATAGTTTCTCATGAGTGATAGAACCTTTACTTGACGATTTAAGGACCTAAGGCTGGATTTCTTCGTTTAATTCTTTGAAGGATTTCAAGTCAAAGTTCATACAGAGCATTGAAATTGTTTAATGATAAAGCTCAAAGAAGAAGAAGCAGCTTAAATTCTCAGATTAATAAATTAACAACTGAAATTGAACTTTTGATATATGACGGAAGTCACTAAATCGTAGCAGATCTGGAACAGAGTGTCTTTTACTGAATTTGAGTTAATAAGGAAATGTAATATTGGAAAAGTTTCGAAAAGAAGATGGGGTTGGATTTGAGATCAGCAGCTCAATGATTTATTAGGGCTAATAATTTGAGATCTCATGTTTGATGTGATTTTTAATTTTAAAATTCTCGAGGGAAGTATCTAAAGATGTATTCCTTTCAGATTTACTTCTGCACTTTACGTGCAGTGTGGATTCCCTTCAGAAGTACATTGCATTTAACTTAAAATATTATCTATTGTTCATGGAATTTATGTTACATTATACAATCGTATCAAATGAATCTTTGTATGGTTTGTTGCAGCTATTCTTGCAGTTCATTGACACTGAACAGTTTCAGAGGCAAGTTTGATAAAACTCTATGCAAGGGTCATTTTGTCATTGAGTAAATTTTGGTGTTTCTATTTTTCCTGATAAATTTACTGCCTATTGCAGGCTTCGTGATCTCAAGCAACTTGGTGAGTTGAACTTCACTATATGAATTATCAATAACAAATATTAGATTTATAAGTACCCAGGACACCAAATTTCTAGATATTGATTGTTGTAGATATGCTGACATAGCCTAATAACAGGTACCAGTTTCATTTTGATTGTGACCAATGGGTGTGCATTTGTGTCTATGTGTGTATGCACATACATATGCATTAAATGTACTATATCTATTTATATCCTCAGTCTTAGATCACCTTCTACATTTATCTCAGTAGTTGTTCTACTTATGTATATCTATTGTTGTTCATCACACAAACATCAGGTTTGATTTTAATGTTACTTCCGATCCAGGTCTGACACACATGGTTTACCCTGGGGCTGCACATTCTCGATTTGAGCATTCACTGGGAGTGTATTGGCTGGCTGGTGAAGCTGTCAATAAAGTTAATTTTTACCAAGTAGGAATTTTTCATCACGGCCTAGTCATTCTCATTATGAAACCTATGAATAAGAACTCTTTCCTCTTTCATCTGCCATCCTTGTAGGGCCAGGAGCTTGGAATTGAGGAGTTTGACAGGAACACAGTAAAACTTGCTGGTAATCAGACTGTACCTGCCATAATAAATGCTTTCCTTTAAGTAAGATTGTCCTACGTATCTATTATTTTGTCAAATCTCTTTCTAGGACTACTGCATGATATCGGCCATGGCCCTTTCAGCCACATGTTTGAGCGCGAGTTTCTTCCTCGGGTTCTTGATGGTTACGAATGGTGATTCTTACATTCTTCAAGTGAATTTAGCTCCATTTTTTCTCTATAGTAGAAAGAAGATTGCATTCTACACGGATTTAAACCTTTCTGAAACTAATATTACTGATGTTCTGTTTCGTTTATGACTTTCACATGCAACATGTCCTTATTCTTTAGGTGAGACTTAAGAGCATATTGTGCAACTCAGTAGAGGGAGCTTTATGTTTGTTTGGTGGTTGTAAATCGTATCTGCTTTAGTTAGGATACCTATACAGTTCTGTGGTTGACTTTTTTGTACTTTCTAGGTCTCATGAGGATATGTCTCTGAAGATGATAGACTACATTGTCGACAAGCACTGTATTGATATTGATTCGGCAATCCTCAAGACTGCGAAGGTTAGATTGTCTTTCCATCAACTTTATCTTTAGCTGTTTTTCTTCCAACTGTCAATACTCTGAGAAGAAGTCACTCAAATCCCATCATCTAGGCAGAAAAGATGCAACATTTTCAAACTTTCTGCTACTTGTAGGGAAAAAAATAGCAGGAAGCATTTTTTTTCACTTGTTTAAGGCTGGGCTGAATTCTTTCAGCTTTGATTGCATTCTGGCATCCTTCCTTGTATCCTCATTGATGTCTTCATTTCTTTGCAACTTTTAACTGCTGAGATCACTTCACCTTTTCAAAGTGTCTTTGTTGGCTCAATATGTGCTAACTTGAATGATGGTGGACGTTTGTACAATAATAAGAATGAATTTGGATTTAATATTTTGGGACTGTTATGTATCTTTACAGGAAATGATCCTTGCCAGCTCTGAACATGGGCCACAAAAAGTAAGTTATCATAGAGCTTAAGGTTTAATTTTGAGAATTCTTCAAGTACCTCAGAACATCTTACAAACTTATTTCCCCCCTTAATGTTTGTACTCTATATTGGACTCCTTTAGTCATTTATTCTTAGCCCCTTTTGAAATTTTCTTAAAATGTAGAGCATGACAGAAAAGCATTTCTTGTATGATATTGTTGCAAATGGGCGAACTGAAATAGATGTTGACAAGTAGGTCACTTGATTTCTTTTTATATTTTTGTTTGGCATTCCATGTGGATATTCTATAAATTGCTACTTGTTATCTGACAATACTAAGTGATACATATGCCAATTGTATACAGGTTTGATTACATTGTGCGTGACTCCCGAGCATGCGGTATTGGTTCTGGTTTTCAATTTGAAAGGTATTTATAAAGTAATAATTTCCAGAGGGCTTAAATTCAGTGAAGATCTATGCTTATTGCTTTGGTCGACTCCTCTGTCTAGTACACTAAAATTTGTGACATTTCCATTTCTGCAGAATTTTGAACTTGGTGTATTGTGTTATTTGCACATACTTTTTGGAAACTATACTTTTCCATATCCATACTGCGGCTTTTGACAGAACCTTGTTTGTTGTTCATACTTGCAGGCTGATGGAAACTATGAGAGTGATGGATGATGAGATATGTTATCGCGCTAATGAGTGTCAGTATATCTTGAATATTGTCCTCCCATCACTCTTGCAACATAGTAGTTATGGTTCTGTAAATTTTATTCGATATCTTGGTCAGATCTGACACTCCACAAGCTATTTGCCACTCGTGCTGATCTTCATCGGACTGTGTACACACATCCAAAAGTGAAGGTCCTAGATAGAACCAATAATTTTTAGCTGAAACATCTAAATTATAATGGTACCATATTTGGACTTCTCTGATATGCCTCTAAACATCAAATTCGTTCTCAGGCTATTGAACTCATGGTTGTTGATGCTCTGTGCTATGCAAATGCTGATCTTGGCATTGCAGCTTCAATTCAAAAACCATCTGAATTTTGGAAGGTTTTAAGATCTTTATTAATTAACAGATTTTGATCAAGGCTTTTATCATTATAGCACTAATGTATCCATCTTAAAGTGCAGTTGGATGACTCAATTTTGAAATGGATCGAAACCTCCGATTCTGATAGCCCTAGCCTCAAGGAAGCTAAAAATTTAATCCAACGCATCCGTAAAAGGGATCTGTACCAGGTATCCTAATATGTTCACCTTACTAGAAATGGGGCATGATGTTTTAAACGTTTCAAGTGTCCCAGAATCTTAGCTTGTCCTAGTGTGATTCATTGTTTTGTTAATACAATCTGAAGACTGAAGACGATTTGTAACAATTTTATCTGCGTGGCAGTACTGCAATCAGTTTTCTGTTCCAAAGGACAAGCTAGAGAATTTCAAAGACATCACACCCCAAGATATAATTTGTTCACAGGTTCAAAATGTATTATAAGCTCTCTCTCTCTCTCTCTCTCTCTCTCTCTCTCTCTCTCTCTCTCCTTATACTAGCAAGTAGACACATGATACCTGATGTATAATTTTCCATCCAGAAATCTGGTGGTGTTACACTGAAGGAAGAAGATGTTGCTGTGAGCACTGTCAAAATTGATTTGACTCATGGAAGGATGAACCCTCTTGAACGGTACCTGAAACCAAATCTAATAATGATCATTATCAAGCCACTGTTTGTATTCCTATAATATTGATTGAATTTGCTTTTAGTAATTGAATTTGACAAATAAGTTTATCTTTTTCATGTCTGTACCCTGCTCATTCAGAATCAATTTTTTCAAGGTACAATTCTCCTCTATGGCCTAGATGCTAATATCTTATCAGTCCTCTTTGAAGCTGCTGATCTGAAAATAAAAACTGACAAGTCTCTTAAGCTGTGTGACATAGTGGGAAACAGAACAGCTACCAAAAGATTGATTATTTGGAATAAGATTATTCTCATTTAGCAAATCATCAAATTTAACCTGATTATAGTTTAAAATTCGATGACACTGCTGATATTCAATTGTTCATTTACTATATCTTCATAGTAGTGCATGTTGAATTGACAGACAAGTTGGTTTTTATCAGGATTATGATAGCTCTGAGAAATTTCGAATCCCAGATGATCGCATAAGTCACTTACTTCCCAGATTTTTCCAAGATAGGATAGTGAGGGTGTACGCAAAGAAGCCGGAACTGGTTCGTGCGCTTAATACATGTCGTGCTTGTCATTAAATCATAAACTTAATTGAAGCATATGACTGATGAGTGAGATATAATCATTCAGGTGGAAGCAGTTGCTGAGGCCTTTGAGAACTATCAGGTGAAGACATATGGATGTAAAGCCCAGGTACATGCAACTCCTGATAAAAAGAAGGCACGCAAACAACTGGAATATCAATATCAAACTGACCGTCAGTGACCACAGTGTATATCCATATATCTGACTGTAAAGAAACGTAAACATCCTACCGCATATTATTTTGGATATCAGCAACTTTGTAAATGTACGTATGAATATCTGGAAGCCATGAGAAACTTTGTAAATGTACGTATGAATATCTGGAAGCCATGAGAAAATGTATAAATCCATTAATCGTGTATCTCTCTCGACATGGATATGGTCAATGATGGTTTGACGAAGCTTGTTTACAATTTTTTTTTTTTAATTAGTGGAAGTTTGGAATTGCTTCGAAAATCATGAGTTTTCCCACGTTTTGGTAACAAATACAGGTCGTTTAGATGCGTAACTCTAGTCGTATGGTTCCACAATTTTTTTTTTTTTTTTATGTATCCACATTTCTTCTTCTTCATTTTTTTTTTTTTTTTTGGGAGAAACGAATGCTTGTCCGCAACAGGGGGTGTTAGTTAAAGACTAAAGTGCTGTGTTGTGGCCGCTTTCGAAAGTGAACAGCTTGTCTGCAACAGGGGGATCCTGCATCCCCAAACCCCAAACCCCCACCCACCCCCCCCCCCCCCCCAAACCCCCCCCCCACCCCTCCTCCTCCTCCTCCTCGTCTTTTGCACCTTAACCAATACACTGAAGTCTCATTTGTGTATTTGTTCAAAAAGCTTCCTACTTATGTGAATCATGCGGGCTGTTGTTATTACTGTTAATTAATTACTTGAATTCCTATGATTATTTTCTCTCTTTCATGTTTAATTCTTTTAATGTTTAAAAAATAGTAGTACCGGTTATTCAAGCTAACCTAAATAAAGTTATCCTAAGGAAGTTAAATAGGAAGTAAAGAAAATAATTATAGAAATTTAAGTAATTAAGAAATAATATGAGATAATAAAACCTAAATAAAGTCATATGAAATTATATTTCTTTGAAAAAACAGATTGTAGAGACAATATATATAACAATTACACGGTGTAGCATATAATTACGAAATAACCAGCAACGTGGTGAATAAGCCGCTCAAACAAAGCTGGAAACACCCTGCGTGCGTGCAAGCTTCAACAATTTTCTTTATTTTTCGATTTAGGTAATATCGTCAAAAGTATCGATAAATAGACTATAACTGAAGGGATATGTTTTAAAATATTTTGGTCCATATGATTATAATTATTCCTAAATTCATATTTATATCATCATCAAACTCTTGTTTCTCCTTTTCTATTTTTGAGATCGGCTATGGTAGGATTATGGGCTGCACTTCACCGTTATTAAGTAGCATTACTCTGCTTGGATTTCTTGAATGGAGGGAAAAAGGGAAAGAAAACGTTCAAAATCACAAAAGCATGTCAAAGGGAAATATCAAATGTAAAATGTAAAATTAAAATTTGATGGTTTTTATGGCAATTTGATTGTATTTAATAAAATAAGCAATAGTAAATGAAGAAGGAGAAAGACATGAATAAAATAATAGTAAATTATAGAAAGTGGCATTCTCTATTGGTGCTCATGTAACAAATTTAATAATTAAAAATAAAAATCACACAGTAACAAAACCCAAATAATTACTTGGTGGGCCCTTTGGTTTAAAATGTTAGAAATTAATGCAAATAACGCCTGGAGTTTGGAGCGTTAATTTTGACGTTGTGAAGGGGAGCGACATTCCACCTAGATGTTGGAGTGTTTTTTGCTTATTTTTTCAGCTAATTTGGATTCAACATTGGATTTGACATCTCCAAGGAGATGCTCTAAGAGATTTACAACATATAGAAGGGTGAAAAATAGTCATTTGCCATGGTGGAGAGAAGACGAAAGGACTGAGGAGATAATATGGTGTAAATTTGTATTTTTTTTTTTATAAGAGTTAACATAGTTTAGCTTCAGATAGTTAGAGGGACGTGTGTCAAAATTTTACACAAGGGACAAAAGGGGATATGAAATTTGAGGACAACATATCCCAACCCGTAAAAGTAACACACCAATGTAATCTAAGATTCCATTTGAATGATGTGATTCCAAATTTAAGGGTTTAGATGACTACAAGGTAAAAATATATATATATATATATATATATATTTTAGAGAATTTCAGTTGAGAGTTTATTTGAGGGACATCTTTGTAGAGTCCATCATATGCCTTATATTAGGGGTGGGTATCGAGATCATAAAACTGGAACACCGAGTCGCACAAGATAGAAAAAATCGAAAAAAAACCTTGTTGACTAAAAAGTCAATAAATTAGCATCGAACCAAACAAAACCAGACCGACTACGTATGTTTTTAAATTATTTCTAGAAAAGAAAACGCGGAATTTGACTGATGCGTAGAGGCCCACGTGTTAAAATAAGCTTATTAATTCATATATCTTATCAAATAACAATGCATAAAAACGAGATGGGGGTTAGTTTGGGTAGGATAGATTTGATTGTATATGGGTAAATATTTATTTGGAAAAAATTAGAGTAGGACCGCCACGGGCAAATCTTTATTTTCTTCACTCCTTGAAATCACTGAATTCTCTGGACCCTAATATTATTTGCATTTTTTCAGCAACCAAATGTTACGAAGAAGAAAATAGTTAAGCTACAAAACTCTTTTCAATGGGGAATTCGTTGGAAACGTTTTGAGGGTGTGTGTGTGTGAACTCTTGTACAATAACACTATCAGCAAGGAGAAAGAAGATAGAGTATCAAAGAAAAGGATTGCCCGGAAAACAAAAACAAAAACACAAAGAGAAGGGAGAGATAATCTATATATATAAAGTAAAATAGAGAGAATAATATCTATATATATAAAGCAAAAGGCAGAGAATGGTGAAACATTCAAAATACCAGAAAATGCCCTTAGTTAATGCAAACATTAAGAATTGAAATTATTAATTAAATGAGGATAATATGGTAAATTCACAATTTTTCGTATTAAAAAAATTAAAAAATAAAACAAAATCAGATAATAAATTCTATTTTTATGGAACACAATTACCCATTATCTTTTTTAATTCTAAAATAAATTTAATTTTTTTTTAAAAAAAAACTTTTCACAGGCTCGAAAGTGCGTGCGAAAAGACTAGTATAATTAATTAATAGTCTTAAAAGTTGGGCTGCTGGGTTGTTCTCAATGTTTATATTTTCTAAACAGTCAATAATCCATACAAATGCAATCCTAGTCGATGGTTTAAATAGTGTCAGACAGAAACTTACTTAATCCGATGGTTTAAATAGTATAAAAAAACATGAGCTTTTATTGGTGAAAGTAGGAATTAGGGTTTCCAAGATCATGAGTTTTCCCCTGTTTTCGATGACAAATACAATTAGATTACTCATATGTGAGAAGCGAAGCTTAAGCCTTAAGCCAAGGGTGCAAGAGATGTCGTGAGTTGTATGGTTCCACTATTTTTTTTTCCTATTAACAAATTAAGATGTATATTTACGTTTTTTATTTTTTATTTTTATGGAAAAAAGATACCACGCACCAATCCAAACAGCAAATGGTGTGGTAAATTTTTTTTTCTGGATTATCTTATCTTCTTAAATAATAAATAAATTTTAATTTTGCACGCATCATTGATGGGCCGAACACAAATGTGATAAATGGCTTAGTTGTAGGGATCTAGATCCAATTTTGATATTTTGGGGGTCTGTATAAATAAATAGTTCTAATGCTAGGTGAACGAAAGCAGTTTTTACAAGGATTACTATTAGAAAGGGAAGAGGCCTGTGGGTGTGGCTCGACTATATATACACAACTACAACACACCACAAACTCAAACTCAAACCTCTCTTCAACTCTCATACTAAAGAAATGGCATTGGCACCCAAGATTGACGTGAAAAGTTTGGACGAAAAGTTAGAGAATCTCTACCGACTGTACTCTATCAAGAAGAAGAAAGAGTTGCATGACGAAGAAAGCAACCAAGTCATCAACATGAGAGCCATGGCGGCCAAAGAAGCTCCTCAAGAAGAATGGCAAATGATCATTCGAGAGAAACTTGTCGTGAAACAAGTTTTTGCCCGTGGAGGCTTCGGGTCTGTGCATAAAGGCATCTATGATGGACAAGAAGTTGCAGGTACGGTAATTATATCTATGTTTACATGCGCAAATTCATGTGTATATATATGTCTATGTGTGTGCATAATTTTGTCAAACTTCATTGACGGTGTATCTTTTTTTTTTCTTTCTTGATTATACAGTCAAAGTGATGGAGTGGGGAGAAGACGGCCGAACAAAATCTGAAATAGCTTCTTTGAAGAAAGATTTTAGGCAGGAGGTTTCTATTTGGCATAAGCTTGATCATCCTAACATTACTAAGGTACTACGACAATGGTTATTTGTTTTTGCTTTTCGTTCTTCTGTCTACTCTCAAATATTTTTATCTTTATTTGTTATTAATTCTTTTTCTTTAATTTTCTTGATGATTAGTATATTGGAGCCACAACGGATATCGACTCTGCCTCTGTTATTACTGAGTATCTTCCTGGAGGAACCCTAAAAGCCTTCCTCATCCAACACCGGAAAAAAAAGTTGCCTCTCAAGACAGTTAACCGACTGGCCGTTGATCTTGCTAAAGGGTATCTCTCTTTTCCTACATATGTTATTTGTCTTTGTAGATTTCTCTCCCTGCACCTAAGTAATAGTATAATCATACATACGTTTATACCATATATTTTTCAACATATATTATATATGCAAGTAATACTATTACTAATGATATATGCATGTGTTTGCATGCAGATTGAGTTTTTTGCACTCCAAGAACATTGTTCATAGAGACGTGAAAACGGAAAATGTGCTTCTTGATAAGGATGGTAGGGTGAAGATAGCAGACTTTGGAGTTGCTCGTCTGGAGGCTTCAAATTTAGCAGAGATGACAGGCTACACGGGAACCCCCGGATACATGGCCCCTGAGGTATCAATTAATTCACTTTCTTTTTTATCTACTTAGATTTTAAAGGCTTGCCCTAGACTTTGAATTATATATTAATTGCAGCATTCTGATCAATACCAAATGTTCTGATTGGATGATATGATGATGATGATGCAGGTCCTGGAATGTAAACCCTACAACAGGAAATGCGACGTTTATAGCTTCGGGATTTGCTTGTGGGAGATGTATTGCTGCGATATGCCCTACCCTAACATCACGTTCTCCGAATTGACTTCGGCTGTTGTTTATAAAGTATGTCATTTCTCTTTCCATCTTTCTTTCTTTTATAATGTAGTCTGAGTGACCCCGAACTTATTATTTTTGTACTTTTGTGTTGCTTCAGAATTTGAGGCCAGAGATACCCAAGCAATGCCCAAGCTCTCTAGCCAAAGTGATGAAACAGTGCTGGGATGGAGAACCCAAGAGAAGGCCAGAAATGGAGGAGGTTGTTTCCATGCTAGAGGCAATTAACACGTCAAACAGTGCTCCTTCGGGTTGCTTCAGCTTCTTCGGCTCAAGACGCTAACATACTCATTTCAACGTATTATTTAAGTTGAGATAGCCGAAATAAATGACAAAAGAAAGGAGTGTGGTACTCTTTCCTTGACCGGATTTTCCTCCTTCGGGAGGTTTTTTATGGCAAGGTTTTAACGAGGCCACTAATTTACTCCTCTAGTCCTCTGATTGTGCTGGATGTATTTTAAGCAGTCAATGAAGCTGATTTCAGTTTGATCCCAAAAAAAAAATGACAAAAATTGATTGAAAATGTTTATCATTTAAGTTTCATCAGCACAAACGCAAGTGAAAATTAAAGTGAAGTGAAAATGAAAGACAGAATAAGGACAAAAACACACTAAAAGAGAGATTATAACTAAGTAAATGACGGAAACACTTCAAGAAGACAGCTTAATTATTCACTCCTTAACATACAACGTAAATTGTGAACATTAGCTTAAGAAGTCCGCCATGACTTTTAGCCCTAATTTTCTTTCCTACTATACAGTTGATGAAGCATCATGCTAACTCACCAAGAATGGACAGTAACGTAAATGACTAGGATGTACGCCTTGTCCTGTCCTTTGAGGCTGCTTGTTGCTGTAGATATATCCCACAAGTGAGTAAGTATTTAAATTTGACAAACACATCCAGAGAAATCATTATCAAGAGGGGAAAATTACTCCGCACACTGCCTTCAGATATTGCAAATTATCAAACTAAAGGGGTATTAGTCATTAGCTATTCAAGCCTGCAAAAAGAAGCATATAGGAATGTTACCTCGTGGCACAACTAGACATGTTCTCCCCACAGTGGCGAAGTGGATAAGGGGAAGAATCCATGCCTTTATGATCACCATTTGAAAGAGAACATTTATCTCTTTTATGACAGAAATTGCTAGGGCATTGACGACGCAAAAATTTTGATGAAGAACGATTTTTATGTCCCCTTTTGCAATAACTTTCCATGTATTGCTTTTCATGTTCTGCCGGTTACAGGGATGTAAAGATGATTCTCCATGATATTCACCGGCTGTCCTAGATTCTGACTGCATAATAGGCAAGCTGATTTATTTAACCATTTGCTGATGTTGTTAAGTGCCAAAGACTAGTAGGCAAGCTGATTTATTTAACCATTACTCGTCCTTACATTATCTATGATGCGAGCCTGGTCAGTCAATATATGCATGATCTTAAGAAAAGTCACATGGATGTTGTTAATAGAATTCTTCAATACTTGACGGGGTCCCCAGGGCGAGGAATACGGATGAAAAAAAATGGTCACACTCAAATTATTGGATATACGGATGCTGATTGGGCTGGAAGTCTAACGGATTGTTGATTTACAACTGGATATTGTACATTTATTGGGGGAAATTTAGTTACTTGGAAAAGCAAGAAACAAAATGTTATTGCTCACTCAAGTGCTGAAGCATAATACAGAGCCATGGCTTCTACCACTAGTGAGTTAATATGGTTACGTTTCCTTCTACATGATTTGGGTTTTAAGATAAAAGCTCCAATAGAATTATTTTGCGACAACCAAGCAACAATACACATTGCTTCAAATCCAGTATTTCATGAGAGGACAAAGCATATTGAGGTTAATTGCCACTTTGTCTGTGAAAAAGTCCAAGAAAATTTGATATGCACTCCCTATATCCAAAGTAGTGATTAATTGACTGATAGTTCTACTAAAGGTGTACCTTCTGCAAAGTTTCATCAGATGCTATCCAAGTTGGGCTCCATTGATATTTACGCACTAACTTGAGGGAGAGTGTTGCAAAAGTCAACCATTCACAATTTAGAATATTTCCTCATATACATAATTTCCCTTATCACATCCAGATCTGCATTCAATAATTTTGGGATTTGATTCCCTTCTATTTGTTGATTGTAACTCTATTTATTGAGGGGCTCAAATATGAGCAGCCTATGAATAATACATCTCGCTGTCTTCCTCTCGTAGATGTAGGCTTTGTGCCGAACCACATTGAACTCATTGTGTGTCTGATGCTTATGATTTCTTCTTCTTTCTACAAATACTTTTCATGAACAATTGAGAACTCTGATTACCATGAAGCAGAATTGATACAAAACCACAAATGAGGCTCCAATACCACGAAGTTATCCAAAAACGCACGTCTTTTACAATGACAAAACTCAGCCCATAAACCGTTGCAAATGTATCATCTTAATTTAGTGAGTACCGGCACAAACCAGCAGCCAAAAAATAAACCCAAAATTAAAAGTTTTCGCTTAATTTGTCCTCCATTTCTGGGAAATTAAACAGAACATAAGGTACGGCCAGTCAAAATCTTTAAACTCTACACAAAAAGCAAGCAAAACAGAAGAATCAAAGTCTAAGCAACAAAAAACGCACCGTCCCCTCCCGTCTTAGTTTCCTCCGTCGTTCCCATTCGTCCTCCATTCGCTTAAGAGCAATCTGGAGCTTTTCGCCTTTTTCAGGCAATATGTGGGCCATCTTCCGCTGAGTAAGCTTGTTCCGACGGATCGTATCATCGAGCCCGGAATCGGGCATGTCCTCGTATAAACGATCTCGCAGCTGATCGTTACCCATTCCAGACTGCTTAGGTGGCTCGTTAGCAGTGGCGGATCCATAAATTTTCATTCCGGAGGCCATTGTGTAAAAAGTTAAAAAAAATTCTATACAAAATAGACCCATTGAAATGAAACGATAATACTCTAATTCATAGTCAATAGATAAAACCATACAAAATACTCATGTTCATTATCAAAGAGAACTGCATCAACTTCAATAAAAAGACACACATTGCAATACACCAGAAATATCTCTAAGAATGTGATAATAAACCAAAAAATTAGTGCAATCCTCTTTGCCTCCCAAGGTGTCTCGTCCTATTCGACATAAGAACTGGCATATATTTGCGCAATCCTGCTCATTTTAGGGCATTTATGTCATTTTTTAGGTTCGTCGTAATTTTGATTTTGGGCTTTATCTGCATTTCTTTTGGGTTCTAACTCTCAAACTTCGGACCCTTAATGAGTACTGTATATGGGCAAGCAGATATTTTATCAATACATAAGAGTTAGGTTATTCTTGTAAAACTCTTTGTGGATTGAACATCTAAAGCTTTTTACCTAGATTGACCTTAGGTCCCTTCATGCATTCATATCATACATGAAAAATTGTTTTATGTAAAAATATTGGCTAAGTATGAAAAATGGTTTTTCAGAATAATCATTTTCTCAAGATAATTTTTGGCGGCTTTTATTCCATATACATTAAATAAGAAAACTTGATTTCATGGGATATTAGTATGAAGTATATATTGACTTAATGAGCCATCATTTTTAGCATAATGTATTTTGCACTAAAACCGATTTTTCATATTTCGATTTAGTGGGAATTTGATTTTCTAGTATTTTTATTTGAATCCAAATGGGGGGTACTTCCTTATTTATATTGTAAACTTAAGTAAATTGAGTAATATAAAAATAAATGAAAGTAAAATGGGGTAAATTGACCCATCTTGCCCCTATGTGGATCCGCCCCTGCTCATCGGCAGTGGAGGTGTTTGGCTTGGGCTCTGGCACGGCCACTCTTTCCAGTGGGCTGCAATGGTTATTGTGAGAGTCCAAGATGTTGTTCCAGTCAATATCATCCCCCAAATTCTTACCCTCTCCTAATAGCGAAGTGGCCTATTTGTCTGCTTCTGCATAATTGGACTACCTCGGGCATTTCCACCACCACCTTTGCATTCAAATGCTTTATGCCCACATCCTCCATAAGAATAACACTGGATTTATGATTTATCATACCTAAAATTTCCTTGCTGATTTGTATTGCTCTATCTTCCACGTCCTCTTGACGAATGCGAATTTTGTTCTCTTCCTTCATTGTGACTTGGTTTGAAATAGCCTATGCCACCTCTTTCTTCTCTTCCACTTCTTGTTCCTTTGCCATCTATTCCTTTTCCACAGCCACAACTTGTTCCACTTTTTGAGCTTTCTTCATCATTTAAAGTTAGCGTCGTTTGTATGACTTTCTCCACATATGGTTCTTGATTTTTCTTCTTCAATCACTACTACGATTTACTATTTGCGCGACGGACGTTTGCGCGACGAACATATTTTCGTCGCGCAAAAATCACTATTGCGACGAAAAAAAAATACCGTAGCGCAAACAGCAGAACACTAGCGCGACGAACTATCTTCGTCGCGCAAACAATCTATGCGCGACCAAAACTAATTTCGTCGAGCAAAGGTCGGGGAAAAAACCCCAGTTTTTGTTTTTGGCGCCAGAATCTTGCGCGACGACAACAATCGTCGCGCATGACAATATTGCGCGACAATCCAAATATTTCGTCGCGTAAAGATGGACAGAAAATTGTCTAATTTTTTTTGCTGAAAAAAACTTTGCGCGACGAACATTTTCGTCGCAAAAGACGCCTTAGCGCGACGGAAATATGTACCGTCGCGTAAGAAAACGAGGGTTACTTAATTTTGGCGGCAAAATGCAGGGTGGAAAAAACTTTTTTTGCGCGACGGAATTACCTTCGTCGCGTAAAGTGTAATGCCAGTGCTTTCTTGCGCGACGAAATAAATGTTATTTGCGCGACGTAATATAAACCTTGCGCGACGAATAATGTTATTTGCGCGACGGATGTTTGTGCGACGGATAATTATATTCGTCGCGCAAAAAACCTGATGTCGGCAGGTAATTGCGCGACGGAAATGTTTTTTTGTGCGACGAAAAAGTGGGTTTTCGCGACGGCATTTTGCGCGACGGATTTGGTTGTTCGTCGCGCAAAGTCCTTCTTCTTCATTTTAGCCAATTCCATTGCAGAGGCAGAATGCAGTTTCTGCATTCTGCCTCTCTCTCACTCTCCCACTGCATTCTGCCTCTCTCTCACTCTCCCTGCTACTGCATTCTGCCTCTCTCTCACTCTCCCACTGCATTCTGCCTCTCTCTCACTCTCCCTGCCGTTGCTCTGCTGTGAATTCAGTACGTTCATTGGGTATGTATTTTTTGTCGTTAGTTTAAATGTATTAATGTAAATTCGTAGTAACGCTATTAATTTTGTTATTGTTAGGGATATTTGTGATTGGTGATTGGTGGAGAACGATTGAGAAGGTATGTTATTGTAAAAGTTTGTTTGTTATGTTTGTAATTTTTTTGTGAAGTTATATGTGTATAATGTTGTGAAATTGTGCGTGACATAGCACAATGTGTTGTGATGTACGAAGTTAATTGAAATTAACTTCGTACTTTTATTTTTATGTTTAGTAACACGTAGTTTCCCGTTCGAGATTAGTTGGATTTCGTGCATGGATGCGTAATGCATGACTGCGGTCCAATTAATTCTTGAATTGTCCCATTATTTGGACAGTTTGGTAATGCATAGTGTTGTCACATAATCTTCGGCTACAGGATTAGGTTTCGATTGTGGAGATTTCGGTGTCATCTCGGTACGTTCTTCGGGTGGTACGTAGGTATTTATACCTATGCCCACTTCAAGAACTGTGTTGAGATGCTGCCGAAATTAATCCACGTCGAAATCTAATCTCATGTAGCCGTAGGTTACGTGACAGGACTATGCATTCCCGAATGGGATAGGGCCCTTACCGGAGGCATAAGGTGACATTATAACTTCGTATGAAGTTGTTGTGATTGTTGTGTCGTGATTGTGGTTTCAGGAATTATGAGCAGAAGGTGGATACAGAACCCGAATAGATGCGCAGACGAATACTTGGATGGAATCGAGGATTTTATTGAGTTTGCACGTAGACACAACCCGGGTGCAACTAGAATCCGTTGTCCTTGTAGGAGGTGTAACAACACGTTGTGGGAGACAATTGAAAATGTTGGATTTCATTTAGTAAGGAATGGAATGATTGAAACATATAGCATTTGGAACCTTCACGGCGAACAAGTAGACCATGCTTCGTCTTCAAATGCCCCGAGAGTGGACAATGTTGAACCTATTGTGGATCATAATGATCAAGTCATGGGTATTATACAGGATGCTTTTCCATTCGCATCGACCAACATCAATCAGGAAGGGGAAGATGACGTGCCTACACCAATAGACAGTGCGGAGTTTGAACAGTATGAAAAACTGTTAAAAAATGCCAACCAAGAGTTATACCCAGGGTGCGAGAGCTTTTCCGTTCTCACTGCCATTGTGTAGCTAATGCACGGAAAAATAAAGTATCGTATGTCGAACTTGTGTTTCGATTACTTTTTGGGGGTTTTCAAGAGAATGCTTCCGACGGACAATTGTTTGCCGAAAGACCATAAACATGCACAGAAGGTGTTGCACGGTCTTGGATTGGGTTATGAAAAAATCCACGCTTGCAAAAACAATTGCATGTTATTCTACAAAGAGCATGAAACGTTGGATACATGCCCTATATGCAATGAGTCAAGGTTCAAAATGACATCCCAGAATAGAACGACTAAGATACCACAAAAAGTCATGCGTTATCTGCCCCTTAAACCTAGGTTGCAGCGATTGTATATGTCAACGCATACTGCCACAGACATGAGATGGCATAAGGAAAAACGGGTAGACGATGATGTGATGCGGCATCCTGCAGATGGGGAGGCATGGAAAGAGTTCGATCGAACGTTCCCCGAGTTTGCTGCTGATCCCCGAAATGTTAGATTGAGACTTGCCACTGACGGATTCAATCCGTATGGGGTTCTAAACCAACACCACAGCACTTGGCCGATTTTCGCATTCCCATATAATTTGCCGCCTTGGAAATGCATGAAAAAAGAATACATGATGATGACTGTTTTGATAACTGAGGATCCTGGCAGGTCAATTGATGTGTACTTAAGGCCTCTGGTTGATGAGCTGAAGGATTTATGGACAAACGGTGTTCGCACGTACGATAAATCAACTGGGAGGATGTTCACTTTGCGAGCAGCAGTTATGTGGACTGTGAATGATTTTTCAGCATATGCAATGGTTTCTGGGTGGAGCACAAAGGGTTATATGGCATGTCCTGTATGCAAGGAAGATGTAACTTCTGGTTGGCATGCGGCAAAAGTTTGTTACCTTGGTCATCGGAGATGGTTGCCATGGGACCACGAGTGGCGAGAAAAAGATAAAGAGTTCGATGGGAACACAGAGCGTCGCCTCAGACCTAGAGAATGGTCCGGTGATGAGATCTTGGAACAGCTGAACCGTTTGGATTTTGCTCCGTTCGGGAAAACAGTTAGTCGGACCCGACCTTCTACACATTTGAACTGGACGCACAAGTCTATGTTTTTTGAGCTCCCATATTGGTCGAAACTGAAATTGAGGCACAATCTAGATGTGATGCATGTTGAGAAAAATGTATTCGACACATTGGTGGGCACGATTCTAGATATCGAGGGGAAGACGAAGGACACGATCAAAGCTCGTCTTGATTTGGAAAGAATGGGCATACGAAGGGGTTTATGGATGAATAGGGACAGTGATAAAGCTAGAAGGGATCTTGCATTCTTTTCTATGAAACCGAATGACAAAAAGGAGTTTCTAAAGTTTGTATCGTCTGTCAAATTTCCCGATGGGTATGCTTCTAATATCGCACGTTGCGTGAATGTCGATGGGGGTAAATTTACTGGACTTAAGAGCCATGACTTCCATGTGTTCATGCAACGCCTACTTCCTGTGGGTATTCGACACTTACTGCCGGAAGATGTGGTGAAGCCAATCATGTTGTTATCCAGATTTTTTTCCCAACTGACGGCAAAAACATTGCGAAGGACAGACATGTTTCAGTTGCGCCATGACATTGTCCAAGTCCTATGCAAGTTTGAGATGATATTTCCTCCAGCTTTCTTTACAAGTATGATGCACGTGATGGTTCACTTGCCAGAAGAGGCATTGCTTGCTGGTCCTGTCAACTATCGCTGGATGTATCCAATAGAAAGGTATATAATCTTTATCATTTGTGTATGCATCATTATCGACACTTTGCTAATTTGTATCATATCGTTTTATTTTAGCAGGCTTCTCGGAGAGCTGAAAAAAAGTGTACGCAACAGGGCAAAGCCCGAAGGATCAATTATAGAGGCTTGGGTTCAATATGAGTCGCTTACTTTCTGTGGAATGTATTTAAAAGATGTGGAGACGGTTTTCAATCGTCCTCACCGCAATAATGACGGAGGTATGAGAAATGAAAAACTTTCTGTTTTTGCCCAAAGCGCACGACCATTTGGAGATCCTGGACGAGGAGAGTCGTTTTCTAGAAATGACATGGAGGTAGCGCATTGGTTCGTACTGAACAATTGTGATGAGATAATGGCCTACTTAGATGAGCATGAACAGATGATGAAGCGAGAACATCCATCACATTTGGTTGCCCGGAAACACCGTGAATTATTTCCACAATGGTTTTTGGATTCTGTAAGTTATAAGTGTTTTGTAATTGACAAATATAAATTGTAGTATTTAATTTTGTCAGACTAACATGTAAATGGTTTTGTATACTATTAGGTGAATAAATTGAATCATCGAATTCCCCCACTTACAGTGATGAGTTATATAACTTGGCGTTCGGCCCAATTCGCGCTGAATTGTTCTCGGGTTGTAATGTTAACGGCGTCAAATTTTTGGGGGCCGCACGAGATGACAAGTTGTGTACGCAAAACAGCGGTGTTCATGTCCCAGGTGGAGGCGAAAGTACAGACATTGATTTCTATGGCAAACTGACAACTATCGTGCAATTGCTTTACAAAGATCGATACCAAGTCATCATGTTTAAGTGTCGATGGTTCGATACCAACCCAAATAGGGCGGGAAGTGTTAAAATCGACCATGGAGTACTGTCTGTGAACATTAACAGAACTTGGTATGATGACGACTCGTACATTTTGGCAAACATGGCGTCCCAAATTGTATATCTAGATGACCCTAAAGCCGGGAACGGGTGGAAAGTTGTGCAGAAGATGGATCATAGGAACGTGTATGATATACCAGAACTAGACCCAAGTGACAACGACGTCGACATTGTGGCTGACCAACGTTTAGAATCTTCAATGGAAAATGATGCGGAAACATTTCGAGATACAAATGTTATACAAGAACCGTTTCAAATAGAAGGAGTGTCTTCAGTCGAAATACTGATTCAGTCAATTACAATTGACCTCGGTGATCTTCCCCGATACGATGTTGCAGTGGGCCCTAGCAACGCCGATGATGCAGTTATAGAGGAGGAGGAGGAAGAAGATTGGGAGACCGAGAGTGATGATAGCGACGATAACGAAAGTTATTATAGTTCAGATGATGAATAATGAATTTATTTGTAAATTTATTATGTTAGTGTATTAATTTTGTGTAATACAAATCTTTGAATATGTGTAGTTGTCTATATGTAGTTGTGTATTCATTCTCCAGATTTCATCACAAACTTCATTGGAATTTTCTGCGGAACAGAACAAGTTAAAGCTTCAATAAAAATAACAAAAGAAATGAATATTTCAATAATCAGAAAACATTCTTAGCATAGAGAGAGAGAGATGCTTACAATTCTGATGTTTTTAGAAGTGTCATCTAGAATGATCTTGAAGAAGTGGGGTATGGGAGCTGAAGATGTTGGAGTGTCATGAAGAGAAGCCATGGCTGAATTAACTCAAAAGCTTGATTGAGAGATGTGTTCAAAATCAAAAGCTTGATTGAGAAATACAAAGCCTTTCCACAAAATACAAAGCATAAAAAATGATGAATACAAAACCTTTCTAAAAAATACAAAGCATACACAAATTGAAATCAATGAGGATTTATGGCGCCAAATCCTTGCGCGACGAAGGGCTCCTTATCGTCGCGCAAACATACCATACGCGATGCATACATAAGCGTCGCGTAATGTTTGCGCAACGAATACAACTGGTCGCGCATAGTTTCCGCGACGCATATATACATGCGTCGCGTATGGCATTTTTGCGCGACGATAAGCAAACCTTCGTCGCGCACATATATATTAGGTAACGTTATAGTATAATATATACACACATATATATTTAAAATTGGCGATCGAAGTAGTTCATTGTATTCATATGGAGTGTAGGACTGTAGCTGCAAAAAATCATCAACATCAGAGTTAAAATAACCGTTCAATCATCACTTTTTATTTAGAACCGTCGAAAAGTTTTACCCCGTTGCTTAATCTCTGAATGTTTTTTTTGTCCGATTTTTGCTGTCTATGATCTCGAAGTCTAAAAAAACAAGTTTGACGGCTGGATGACTGAAACTTGTTTCGTAGACTGCATGTGCTATCAAAATCATATATTCACCAAAAACCCTAAAATTTGTTTATACATTTGTGCAAATGTAACTTAACGTTTATGTGGTATCCCCTAGTGTAAAAATCTGAAATTGAAGATCAAATTCAGTCATTGTATTCATATAGGGTCAACAAATGTTGCTGTCAAAAATGATCAAAATCGGAGTTACAATAACCGTTAAATCATGACTTTTCATTTATAACCGTCGAAATATTTAGTCCCGTTCCCTGATATCTGAATGTTTGGTCTTCTTGATTTTTGGCGTATATGCTCTCCAAGTATCAAACAATAAGTTTGCCGGTTGGATCATTGAAACTATTTTAGGGTTTAGGGTTTATGGCTTAGGGTTTAGGGTTTAGGGTTTACAAGGGGGTTTAGGGTCTAGGTTTTGCGCGACGAATAATTTAACCGTCGCGCAAAGTGAAAGTGAAATAGATTGCGCGACGGAAATATCCTCTGTTCGTCGCGCAATCTGGGCGTCAGTTTTCACACCTCCATCCCCTTTGAACACTTAGTGAAAATTTCAATGAAAATCTTGAACTCGCGCGACGAACCAAAATATGCGTCGCGCAAAGTGAAAGTGAAATAGATTGCGCGACGAATATAATGAGTTCCGTTGCGCAAGGTTACCATTGCGCGACGTTTACTGTCTTCGTCGCGCAAAAGCACAAACCCTTCAGTTTCAGCCTCCCGCTAAACCCTAAATCCCAAAATTTTGGCGGAAAGACAGCCTTTTGCGAGACGAATATAATGATTTCCGTCGCGCAAGGTTACCATTGCGCGACGTTTACTCTCTTCGTCGCGCAAAAGCACAAACCCTTCAGTTTCAGCCTCCCGCTAAACCCTAAATCCCAAAATTTTGGCGGAACGACAGCCTTTTGCGCGACGAAGTATGTCTGTTTCGTCGCGCAAAAGTCACAGACCCTAATCCACTTTCAGAATTTGGCGTTCTAACAGACCTTGCGCGACGGATATATCGTCGCGCAAGATTCATTAATAGCATTTTGCGCGACGAATGATGTTCTTCGTCGCGCAAAGTCGTAAAAATTTACAGAAACGGCCCGATGCCTCCTTCTTCCCCATTTCTGGTTTTTTCCTCCGTTTGCCTCTCTCTCCGCCGTCACCTCAGCCCTCTCTCTCCGCCGTCACCTCAGCCACCGCCGCTCCTGCCGTAGCCTCCCCTGCCTTCGCCGTCGAGCCTGCCGTCGCACATCGCCGGTTTTTCCCCGATTCTTCGCCGGCCGATTTCTCTCTCCTCCGGCCACCATTTCCGACGCCTGAGGTATGATTTCTCGACTATTTTTTGTGCTCTAGCTGATGGTTGGTTAGGATTTGTTGAATTTTGGCTATAGGAAATAGGAATTAAAACCCTAGGTTTTGGCCGGTTTGGGAATTTCAAATCCGGCCACTTCCGGCCATTTTTCGGGGTAGGTCCAAGAACAAAAGTGGCTCCAATTATTGTTTTCAACCTAGGGTAGGAACCTTGGCCGTTAGTTTTTAGAATTTTCCGGCGAATGTTATCGCTTTGGACACCCACGCGCTGCCGGCGCGTGTGGTGGCGCGTGGGATGCTATGGCAGTGGTGCATTGTGTCCCAGAGCGATCCCCTGTTTGTCACGAGCGCGTAGGTTTGCTCGGATTTGAATTTGGTTACCGTTTGAGTCTTGATCGAATTTCGCCTATTGTGCGATTTCCAGGTTTGATATGTTCGGACCGTTGGATCGAACTGAAACTCACGTAGTTGTACCTTTGTGTTTCTAGGATCGTTTAGGATTCGACCGATCGTTGATCGGAGTCCCGGATACTCCGAAATTCCAAACCCTAGGTCAGGCTATGCTTTTAATTAATTAGTTTAAATTCTGAATTAAATTATATGTGCAGATGTCAGACTTGATTAGACGTGGTAGGTCGATGACGACTGCACCGAGTTCGGATCCCCCGGCTCAGTCGGCATCTGCTGCCACTGCTCCTGCTTTGTTGGACCACGTGGTGGTTGGTCCCGGGGCGCCCCAGGCGCCTGTGTCATCTGCGTCATCCGTGGCGCAGCCAGCTAGTGCTAGGCGGCGGCACCGGCCCACCGACATCATCGACACGACATCGACCGACGGTACTAGTGCCTCGGGATCACAGCCAGGTATAACTACACTTTTGTATTGTTAATTTTATATTGAAATTTGACAATGTTTTTTTATTTAACATTAATACCTTATTTCTTTGCAGCGAAGAGGAACACCCGAGGACCGTGTCGTCAGCTGAAGACGGCGAAGGTCACCCGGGTGACCAACAGTCGTATCAGCATCGGATACGACGAGCGCCATCGGGCTGCACCGACGGCGGAGTTGCATAGCTCCTTGGCCCACGACATTGGCCACGTCGTGCGGACCCATTGCCCGATGCAATGGAAGTCTTGGAGGGTCATGCCTGACGAGATCAAGGCGGAGGTTCGCGGCCAGTTGTCGGTATGTACCTTACATTTTCATTATTTTTCTTTAAAATTGTGTATATTTCTATTACTTAACGTATCTAATTAATTGATTGCAGACGAACTATAACTTGGAGGATCTCGACGAAGAGTCGTTGACGTACGTCAACAGACTCTTCGCTGAGAGGTACAAGCAGTGGAAGAGCGACTTGCACCACCATTTTCAGGCCTATGATGATCCGCAAGTCGCTCTTCAGGAGGGTTGCCCGAAGGAGCTTGAGGGGCGGGAGGATAGTTGGGATTGGCTCTGCGCTCATTTTCAAGCGCCCGAATTTGCGGTATTTTTTTAATTATATTTTTTTAATTATTACTTATTACTTATTAATGTTTATTTTATTTTTTTATTTCATTATTATTTAATTTTTTATATTTTAACTAATACGTTTCATTTTTTGTATAACAGAATAAAGCCCAAGTGAATAAGGGTAATAGGAAGAAGAAGACCCTTCTCCACCATTCCGGCTCTAGACCCTTTTCGTATAGGATGGATGCACGGCGTCGGGTAATAATCATAAAATTTTTATTTCATTTTTAATGTCATTTTTATTAATTTATTTTTTTCATACTAATATTTTTCTTCTCTTGTTCAATTTAGGAGGGGTCCAAGTTCCCAGAGATCGACGTCTTTGGTGACGTTTATGTTCGACCCGGGAATGAGTTGGCCGAGTCCCTTCATGTAAGTATTATTTAATTTTAGTTCTTATGTTACGCATTCAATTTATATGCATGTTTTAATTTATATTTTATGTTATGTTCAACAGACGACGATGGTGGAGAGGAGCCAGCTTGTTCTTCAGGAGTCCGCCTCCCAGCTTCCTCCCGAGACTCCGATCGAGTCTGTGGCTCCTCCACAAGATGCTGGATTTCAGATCTTGACGGAGACGTTGGATCAGACTCTCGAGAGGAGGCCGGGGACATATTGTCGAGGGATAGGGAATGCCCGGCGGAGGGAACCTCGACCTCGTTCATCGGCGCAGTCAAACAGTCAGGTCACTGCTTTGACAACACAGGTGGCCACTCTTCAGAGCCAGATGTCGGTCATTCTGCAGTCCCTCGCACAGTCCGGCATTCCAGTCCCGCATTTTGATGCGCCGACCTCTGAGCCCGTCCATCCCGGGCATCCCCACCAGACCACTGCCCCGGTGAACGCCCCGCCCTCCGAGCCGCATACTGGTGACGACTCGGTTGATTTTGATTCATTATTTGATTAGTGTATTTATTTTATTTGTAATACATTTATTTTATTTTATTTTATAACAAAATTTTATTCTAATTTATTTTTATTGCAATTTCATTGTTTAATCAATAAAAAGAAACCAATTTTATTTAAAATAAAAAATATAAACAAATAAAAAAAAATTATAATATTATTTTTGCGCGACGGAAAATATTTCGTCGCGCAAACCAACATGTAACAAAAAAAATAAAAAATCAAATTTTTTTTATCACTTTTAATTCATGCGCGACGAACACATACGTCTCGCAAACACGTTTTGCGCGACGCAATGTTTCGTCGCGCAAAATATTTGGCCGACGACATAATTGTTCGTCGCGCAATTATATGTGCGACAAAAACTTTCCCATCGCGCGAATTGTTCTGCGACGAACATATACGTCTCCCGAACATATTTTGCGCGATGAATAATATTTCGTCGTGCAATTCCCGTCGTCGCGCAAATATACGTGCGCCGCATACTTGATCGTCGCGCAAATACTTTTGCGACGAACGGTTGTTTCGTCTCCACACCGTTGGTGCAACGATGGTTTACCCGTCGCACCCTTTTGAGCGACGAAGGGTTGTACCTCGTCGCGCAAAGGCTTTCTTCACGATCTTCGCGCGAAGGAATATGCGCGACGACTTTTTTGTCGCGCTGAAATTGGGGCGACTAAATGCGACTTTGCGCGACGTTTTGTTCTTCGTCGCGCAAAGTGTAAAATGTAGTAGTGAATCTTTCCTCATGAGCTTTCAATGATTTAGAGAGTTGATCAACCGTCATAGTGTCCAGGTCCTTCGACTCTTCAATAAAAACAACAATATGCTCAAACTTTGAATCTAATGAGCGAATAATTTTCTCAATTACATGAGTGACGTCACTGATTTCTTCAACAACTCTTCTCAATTGGTTGACATTGGCTTGAACTCTTAACATATAGTCTGAAATCGATTCGGATTCCTTTTGATGTAGGCTTTCAAACTCTCGTCTAAGAGTTTGGAGCCGCACCTTCTTTACTTTATCAACTCCTCTATAAATTCTTTACTTTATCAACTCCTCTATAAAAATTATGCAAAATCTCCCATGCATTTTTTGCCGTTATTGCATTTGCAACCTTCTCAAATGTGCTATCATCCAAGGCTTGGATGAGGGTGAGTGCCTTCTTGTCTACCTTATTTCCTTCAATGCTTTTCTTTGGGCATTGGTCAAATTTGCTTCATCACCATGTTCGCCAATTCCTCTCTCTACGACCTCCCAAACATCATAGTAGCTAATCAAAGTCTTCATTCTAACACTCCAATTGTGATGATTATCTTTGGTCAGCAGATAAATTTGAAATGGAGCCATTGATCTAAACTTCTTCTTATAACTATGATACCAGTTTGTTGGAAGGTGATGGCCCCTCACTCATAAAACTGACAATAAACAATATTTGAGAGAAGATACTTTTATTCATATTGCTTAAGTGCAACAATCCGATTACAGGACTTTGACATATATAGCAATCACAACCACTAAAGCTAATAAAACCCTACTACTTCCTAATCTTGAATACATGTACATGCATTAACTAAATACATAACTCATGAATTTAATTAATAAAACACGTTTATTTTCAACATGCAGCTAATGACTTATGAGTGAGATGTATTAATCATTCAGGTTGGAGCAGTTGCTGGCCTTTGAGAACTATCAGGTGAAGACACATGGAGATGTAAAGCCTAGGTACATGCAACTCCTGATAAAAAGAAGGCACGCACACAACTGGAATATCAATATCAAACATCCTACGTACGGCAGGTAAAGCCCAGGTACATGCAACGTAAACATCCTACCGCATATTATTTTGGATATCAGCAACTTTGTAAATCTACGTATGAATATCTGGAAGCCATGAGAAAAATGTGTAAATCCATATAATCTTGTCTCTCTCTCTTAACATGGATATGGTCAGTGATGGTTTGACGAAGCTTGTTCACAATTTTTTTTTTTTTAATTGGTGAAAGTTGGAAGTGGTTCCAAAATCTTGAGTTTTCCCATGTTTTTGGTAACAAACACAGCTCGTTTAGATGCGCGGTATATGGTTCCACTCCACAAATACAGCTCTTGTTTATGTATCCACATTTTTTTTCTTTTATGGAGAAAATAAATCGTTTGTTACCATTTAGTGCTCAATCTATTTAATTTTGTGATTTTACTGGATTATTTTCTTAAATAAAGTCTAAATGAATTTTACTTTTGCATCGTATCATTGGTGGGCCGAACACAAATATGATACAAGGTTTACTGTGTAGAGATCTAGTCGAAAAGGTAATTAACATAAAGGTCTATTTTTATTTTTGGATATGGATAAAAAGTTCTATACTGTAAAATATAACTCACCAATCGAAAAACCAATGTAATAAGATCCTATTTGGATAAAGTTATCTCAAATCTACTATAATCTTTAAGCCAAAAAAATAAAAAATAAAACCTATAATCCATATGTGACAAGATTTAGATAAAAATATCATAAAGAAAACAAGTGGATTTCATGTCTATCTTTATAAATTGTCATTTGGGCCAGATGACCAGATGAACCAGCCCAAGTCCTTTACTGCCGTGGTAGGTTCAAAATTCCAACAATCATTTTTTTTCTCCTAATAATCCGCATAATTATAGAATATTATGGTAGTATGATTACGTGGTATATTTTGTACACGTGTTATAATATGGGTTGACGACATGATTTATTTTCCCCTCTTTTAAGGAATAGTATCAATGAATATCCACTTATATTATAACACGTGTACAAGAACAAGATGCGTGCTGCTATTTCCACTCACTTGTTATATTTTCCCACCCACTTTCTTCTCACCCACTATATAAATTTGAAAAAAATAAAATCCTACATTTCCACCCCCCATTATTCCTAAAATACGCTTTAATTATTAATTCAACCAAACACCATCAACTCCAAGTTAAAAACATAAAAATTTTAACCCAAAAAAAAAACACTATTCATCTTCTTTATGTCTTTTCAACTCCACGACCTAACCCTGCAATATCAATATTCTCATCAGCACAAAAGCACAGCAACGACCAACAAGACTACCATGGATTTGAATTAAAGTGATGTTATATGGAATAAGGACCCACATGCGAGTTAATCAGATTGAAAAATCTTTAAAATGGAATAAATTTGAATGACAATTTGGCCTATATTATCAACACCCACCAACCCTGACACAATATTAAAGGTGGAGTTGAGAATTTGATTTTTCTTATTTTTTTTTTAACTTTTCAAAGGATTGGGATAGGTAGATGAGTGCTCGCTGGATTTGTTGAGGTCAGGAAGATGGAAAGAATATGGAGAGTTAAAAGAAAAAATTTATTTTCTTTTTAAAATTTGTTTTATTTTTAGGGTTTTATAAGTCATTTTATAGAGGGATAAATTTGTCTTTAAATTTTTTAAGATAAGATGGGTGGGAAAATAGGATAGGTGAGTGAAAATAGCAACACTCGTACAAGATGTACCATGTAGCCATACTACGGTAGTATATTCTATAATCACTTTGTGTCAGGAAGAGACTAGGACTGAAACAGAAATTAAGGAAGACTGTATTTGATTGTCTATATATGAGAATCGAAGATCGCAAAACAACCATCTGCGTGCTAGTAGAAGAATTACCATATTAGAAAACAAAACCCTCGTTGCCTTCAACTCTATATATACAAAACCACACCAGAAATTCAAAAACCTCTAATCAACTCAAAAATGGCAGCCAAGATTGACTTGAAATGTTTGGACGAACAATTAGAGAATCTCCAGCGAATGTACCCTATGAAGAAGAAGAAAGAGTTGCAGAAACAAAGTCATCAACGTGAGAGCCGTGGTAGCCAAAGAAGTTTATGAAGAAGAAGACTGGAAAATCATTCGAGAGAAACTTGTCGTGAAACAAGTTTTTGCCTGTGGAGGCTTCGGTTGTGTAGATAAAGGCATCTATGATGGCCAAGAAGTTGCAGGTATATATTCTATAGATAGATATGTGCATGCTTTATATCTTTAATCTTCTCAAACGTCACTGACTATGTAACATCCCACATCGACCAACGGAGAAGGGATGATGTGTCTTATATGTACATGCCCACTTCCATCTAGAACGAGGCCTTTTGGGAGTTCACTAGCTTCAGAGTCATGGGAACTCTAAAGTTAAGCGAGTTTGGGCTAGAGCAATCCCAAGATGAGTGGCCCACTGGGAAATTGCTCTTGAGTTCCCAGAAACAAAACCATGAGGGCATGGGGGGCCCAAAGCAGACAATATCGTGCTACAGCGGAGCCGATCTGGGGTCTGACATAATGGTATTAGAGCCACTCTGCCGTGTGGTGCGAGTGTGTCGACGAGGACGTCGGGCCCCTAAGGAAGTTGGATTGTAACATCTCACATCGACCAACGGAGAGGAAGTGATATGCCTTATATGTACATGCCCACCTTCATCTAGCACGAAGCCTTTTAGGAGCTCACTGGCTTCGGAGTCATGGGAACTCCGAAGTTAAGCAAGTTTGGACCAGAGCAATCCTAGGATGAATGACTCACTGGGAAGTTGTTCGTAAGTTCCCAGAAACAAAACCGTGAGGACATGAGGAAGGAGCCCAAAACAGACAATATTGTGCTACGACGGAACCGATCCGGAGTGTGACAGACTATATATGTGTGTGTGCATGCTTTATATCACAAACTTCACTGATGGAGTTTTTTTTCTTTCTTGATTATACAATCAAAGTGGTGGAGTGGGGAGAAGACGGTCAAAGAAGAAAAGCTGAAATAGCTTCTTTGAAAAAAGATTTTAGGCAGGAGATTTCTATTTGGCATAAGCTTGATCATCCTAACATTACAAAGATACATACAACGTATGACAATGGTTATTAGTTTTTGCTTTTTTCTTTTGGTTCTTCTCTTTATTCTCGGATATTTTTATCTTTATTTGTTATTGATTCTTTTTCTTGATTTTTCTTGGTGATTAGTGTATTGGAGCTCCAACGGATATTGAGTCTGCCTCTGTTATCACTGAATACCTTTTCGGAGGAACTCTCCTCGTTTGGTTCATGGGAAAGGAAGCTTGGGGATGAGAAATTAATTGTTTTTTCATGTTTGGTAAGTCCAGGCATGGGAAATGGTTACTTGACACATGAGTAGAGGAGAAAGTGAAGCTCTTTCAACTTGGATTTTGTTTTCCTTCCTCATGAGAAAGTTTTGGAAAATAAGCCAATATTAAATGCACATTTTTCATGACCATTTTGTCTCCATTAACAATTTAGAATTACAATATATCATACTCTGTTTGATTGTTTCAACTTATTCAGCTCAAGATGCCAATAGACTCAACTCAACCCACTTTGTATTATTTAAATGCTTGAGATTGCTGAATTAAATGACAAAGTGTGCTCTTTCGTGGACCGGATTTCCTCCCCTGGAGGTTTTTCATGGTAAGATTTTATGAGGCCATCGATTTGCGCTTCTAGTCTGACTATTAGATGTGTTGAGTTTGGCTTTCAATTAATAAAGATACTTCCACTTTGATCAAAAGAATACTGAAAGTATCCATAACCTATCGTTTTGACAAATCTTAAAGTAACAATACAAGTTCATGATCAAACATTGTCATATTGTTCTGGTTTTAGAAAATCAATAACTTTAAATATACATACGAAGAAACTTGTCGTGAAACAAGTGTTTGCCTGTGGAGTCTTCAGTTCTGTCCATAAAGGTATATGTGATGGCGTAGAAGCTGCAGGTTTAACTTTTTAGCATCCTCTAATATTTTTTTTTTCCTCTGGAATTAAAATAACTGTCATTAGATGTCGCCTAATATCAATGACATTGAATTGAAAAATTACAAGTAGCTAGCAAGTCTTAAAATTACTTGTATCATACCGTTTACATTTTACACCTAACTCAATTAAAAATGAGTTCGGCATGAAACTGAAACTATGATTTGGTACACCACAATTTTATTTTTATTTTTTTTATTAAGGTACACCACAATTATTTGGTTACCAAAGAACTGTTGGATTTTACATGAACAATTTATAAATGAGATAGTGAAATTGCAAATAAGAGTGCCAAATAATATTTTGCCCTCGTTAAAAGTATGACGAAGTATGTACAATGATTTATTAATAATAAATAAGTTTTACTTTTGCACTCTTTGTATCATTGGTGGGCCGACCACAAATGTGCTAAAAGACTTAGGCCCGTTTGATTCGCAGAAAAGATTTTATGAGAAATAATCTCTCATGCCTTCTTCTAATGGATGGGCAATGGAAGATTCATTTCTCGTGTTTGGTAATGCTAGGAAAGTAACAAGAAAATACCATTTTATTTCATTTCTCACATCTGATTTGCATATGAATGTCAAATAAAATTTGTTTAATTTTCTAATTATACTCATATTAAATTAAATTAAAAAAGAATGAATTTAATGTTATATATTAATTCTAAATTGTTAATTGAGACAAAATGGTCATGAAAAATGTGAATGTGTTAGCTCATTTTCCTATAGTTTCTTATGGGAAAATGAAACCCAATAGGGGGGAGGGTTTCATTTTTCCTCCTATGAATGCTGCTATTTTCACTCTCTATCATATTTCCCCATCCACCTATGAGTGCTGCTACACTTCACCATTATTAAGCAGCAGTATCCCGCTTGGATTACTTGGATGGAGGAAAAAAGAGTAAGAAAACGTCCAAAATCATAAGAGATCTACAACATATAGAAGGTTTGAAAAACAGTCATTTGCCATGGTGGAGAGAAGACGAAGGGATCGAGGAGATAATATGGTGTAAATTTGTATTTTTTTTATATTATTTTTTAACTAGAGGGACATGGGTCAAAATTTTACACAAGGGACATAAGGGGATATGAAATTTGGGGACAAGAGATCCCAACCCGTAAAGAACAACGCGCCAATCCAAAACTGTAATCTAATATTTCATTTTGAATGATGTGATTTAAGGGTTTAGATGACTACAAGGTAAAATAAGTATATTTGAGAGTTTTAATTGAGAGATCTCTCGAATAATTTATTTGAGGGATATCTTTGTAGAGTTTAATAAATATTCTCTCAAAGATCATCTCTGCAAAAAAATCACTTGAATCCGAAACTATTTGACCACTCAATTAGATGATTGTTATTATAGCATTTTCTTAAAGCACTGTGTTCGTCTATTTTGTTTTTCCCAACCAGTTGCCTTATTGATTTTCAATTTGTATGAGTGTTTGCAAGGATGGTCTATGAATGAAAACTTGAAAAATAAACTGTTAAGATCATTGAAAAAAATATTCGTAGAAGAGGATCGAGAGATACACATTATGACTCGGATTTTAAACCATTAGATTGTAGAGCTTTCAGTGGCTAAGATTGCATTTAGAACAAATTATTAGCTTCTTTGTTAAACAATTAATACACATTGGAGCTAACAAAAAGTTTTAAACTTTTCATTTTCTCTCTCCTTTTTCTACAATATGCATCATCCTCTTCACTCCCCAAGGCCACCGGTCCGGACCCAACCTTCATCTTCTTCTTTGGCAAAACTCTCTTCACCATTTTTATGGGAAAGTTCTCCAGAGAAAAAAGATATATACGAAGAAGCTACCTAATCTGCAAGAAAATAAACAAGACATACAGAAACTTTGTAAGAAGAAGATTGGAAATCTTAAACCACTACTACGATTTACTATTTGCGCGACGGAAGTTTGCGCGACGAACATTTTTTCGTCGCGCAAAAAGCACTATGGCGACGAAAAAAAAATACCGTAGCGCAAACAACAGAAAACTAGCGCGACAAATAGTTTCGTCGCGCAAACAATCTATGCGCGACCTAAATTACTTTCGTCGCGCAAAGGTAGGGGATAAAAACCCGGTTTTTTTTTTGGCGCCAGAATCTTGCGCGACAACAAAAATTGTCGCGCATGACAATATTGCGCGACAATTCAAAGCATTCGTCACGTAAAGATGGACAGAAAATTGGCTCCTTTTTTTGGCGGTAAAAAAATTTGCGCGACGAGAGTTTTCGTCTCAAAAGACCACTTAGAGCGACGGAAAAATGCACCGTCGCGTAAGAAAATGAAGGATACTTATTTTTGACGCCAAAATGCAGGGTGGATAAAAAAAATTTTGCTCGACGGAATTACCTTCGTCGCGTAAAGTGTAATGCCGGTGCGTTCTTGCGCGATGAAATTTTGTGCGACGAATAATATACTTCGTCGCGCAAAAAAGCAGATGTCGACACGTAATTGCGCGACGAAAATGTTGTTTTGTGCGACAGAAAAGTGGGTTTTCGCGACGACATTTTGCGCGACGGATTCAGTTGTTCGTCGCGCAAAGTCCTTCTTCATATTAGTATCTGCCTCTCTCTCACTCTCCCTGCCGCTGCTCTACTGTGAATTCAGTACGTTCATTGGGTATGTATTTTTTGTCGTTAGTTTAAATGTATTAATGTAAATTCGTAGTAACGCTATTAATTTTGTTCTCGTTAGGGATATTTGTGATTAGTGATTGGTGGAGAACGATTGAGAAGGTATGTTATTGTAAAAGTTTGTTTGTTATGTTTGTAATTTTTTTGTGAAGTTATATATGTATAATATTGTGAAATTGTGCGTGACATAGCACAATGTGTTGTGATGTACGAAGTTAATTGAAATTAACTTCGTACTTTTATTTTTATGTTTAGTAACACGTAGTTTCCCGTTCGAGATTAGTTGAATTTCGTGCATGGATGCGTAAGGCATGACTGCGGTCCAATTAATTCTTGAATTGTCCCATTATTTGGACAGTTTGGTAATGCATAGTGTTGTCACATAATCTTCGGCTACAGGATTAGGTTTCGATTGTGGAGATTTCGGTGTCATCTTGGTACGTTCTTCGGGTGGTACGTAGGTATTTATACCTATGCCCACTTCAAGAACTGTGTCGAGATGCTGCCGAAATTAATCCACGTCGAAATCTAATCTCATGTAGCCGTAGGTTACGTGACAGGACTATGCATTCCCGAATGGGATAGGGCCCTTACCGGAGGCATAAGGTGACATTATAACTTCGTATGAAGTTGTTGTGATTGTTGTGTCGTGATTGTGGTTTCAGGAATTATGAACAGAAGGTGGATACAGAACCCGAATAGATGCGCAGACGAATACTTGGATGGAATCGAGGATTTTATTGAGTTTGCACGTAGACACAACCCGGGTGCAACTAGAATCCGTTGTCCTTGTAGGAGGTGTAACAACACGTTGTGGGAGACAATTGAAAATGTTGGATTTCATTTAGTAAGGAATGGAATGATTGAAACATATAGCATTTGGAACCTTCACGGCGAACAAGTAGACCATGCTTCGTCTTCAAATGCCCCAAGAGTGGACAATGTTGAACCTATTGTGGATCCTAATGATCAAGTCATGGGTATTATACAGGAAGCTTTTCCATTCGCATCGACCAACATCAATCAGGAAGGGGAAGATGACGTGCCTACACCAATAGACAGTGCGGAGTTTGAACAGTATGAAAAACTGTTAAAAAATGCCAACCAAGAGTTATACCCGGGGTGCGAGAGCTTTTCCGTTCTCACTGCCATTGTGGAGCTAATGCACGGAAAAATAAAGTATCGTATGTCGAACTTGTGTTTCGATTACTTTTTAGGAGTTTTCAAGAGAATGCTTCCGACGGACAATTGTTTGCCGAAAGACCATAAACATGCACAGAAGGTGTTGCATGGTCTTGGATTGGGTTATGAAAAAATCCACGCTTGCAAAAACAATTGCATGTTATTCTACAAAGAGCATCAAACGTTGGATACATGCCCTATATGCAATGAGTCGAGGTTCAAAATGACATCCCAGAATAGAACGACTAAGATACCACAAAAAGTCATGCGTTATCTGCCCCTTAAACCTAGGTTGCAGCGATTGTATATGTCGACGCATACTGCCACAGACATGATATGGCATAAGGAAAAACAGGTAGACGATGATGTGATGCGGTATCCTGCAGATGGGGAGGCATGGAAAGAGTTCGATCGAACGTTCCTCGAGTTTGCTGCTGATCCCCGAAATGTTAGATTGGGACTTGCCACTGACGGATTCAATCCGTATGGGGTTCTAAACCAACACCACAGCACTTGGCCGATTTTCGCATTCCCATATAATTTGCCGCCTTGGAAATGCATGAAAAAAGAATACATGATGATGACTGTTTTGATAACTGAGGATCCTGGCAGGTCAATTGATGTGTACTTAAGGCCTCTGGTTGATGAGCTGAAGGATTTATGGACAAACGGTGTTCGCACGTACGATAAATCAACTGGGAGGATGTTCACTTTGCGAGCAGCAGTTATGTGGACTGTGAATGATTTTCCAGCATATGCAATGGTTTCTGGGTGGAGCACAAAGGGTTATATGGCATGTCCTGTATGCAAGGAAGATGTAACTTCTGGTTGGCACACGGGAAAAGTTTGTTACCTTGGTCATCGGAGATGGTTGCCATGGGACCACGAGTGGCGAGAAAAAGATAAAGAGTTCGACGGGAACACAGAGCGTCGCCTCAGACCTAGATAATGGTCCGGTGATGAGATCTTGGAACAGCTGAACCGTTTGGATTTTGCTCCGTTCGGGAAAACAGTTAGTCGGACCAGACCTTCTACACATTTGAACTGGACGCACAAGCCTATGTTTTTTGAGCTCCCATATTGGTCGAAACTTAAATTGAGGCACAATCTAGATGTGATGCATGTTGAGAAAAATGTATTCGACACATTGGTGGGCACAATTCTAGATATCGAGGGGAAGACGAAGGACACGATCAAAGCTCGTCTTGATTTGGAAAGAATGGGCATACGAAGGGGTTTATGGATGAATAGGGACAGTGATAAAGCTAGAAGGGATCTTGCATTCTTTTCTATGAAACCGAATGACAAAAAAGAGTTTCTAAAGTTTGTATCGTCTGTCAAATTTCCCGATGGGTATGCTTCTAATATTGCACGTTGCGTGAATGTCGATGGGGGTAAATTTACTGGACTTAAGAGCCATGACTGCCATGTGTTTATGCAACGCCTACTTCCTGTGGGTATTCGACACCTACTGCCAGAAGATGTGGTGAAGCCAATCATGTTGTTATCCAGATTTTTTTCCCAACTGACGGCAAAAACATTGGGAAGGACAGACATGTTTCAGTTGCGCCATTACATTGTCCAAGTCCTATGCAAGTTTGAGATGATATTTCCTCCAGCTTTCTTTACAAGTATGATGCACGTGATGGTTCACTTGCCAGAAGAGGCATTGCTTGCTGGTCCTGTCAACTATCGCTGGATGTATCTAATAGAAAGGTATATAATCTTTATCATTTGTGTATGCATCATTATCGACACTTTGCTAATTTGTATCATATCGTTTTATTTTGGCAGGCTTCTCGGAGAGCTGAAAAAAAGTGTACGCAACAGGGCAAAGCCCGAAGGATCAATTATAGAGGCTTGGGTTCAATATGAGTCGCTTACTTTCTGTGGAATGTATTTAAAAGATGTAGAGACGGTTTTCAATTGTCCTCAACGCAATAATGACGGAGGTATGAGAAATGAAAAACTTTCTGTTTTTGCCCAAAGCGCACGACCATTTGGAGATCCTGGACGAGGAGAGTCGTTTTCTAGAAATGACATGGAGGTAGCGCATTGGTTCGTACTGAACAATTGTGATGAGATAATGGCCTACTTAGATAAGCATGAACAGATGATGAAGCGAGAACATCCATCACATTTGGTTGCCCGGAAACACCGTGAATTATTTCCACAATGGTTTTTGGATTCTGTAAGTTATAAGTGTTTTGTAATTGACAAATATAAATTGTAGTATTTAATTTTGTCAGACTAACATGTAAATGGTTTTGTATACTATTAGGTGAATAAATTGAAATCATCGAATTCCCCCACTTACAGTGATGAGTTATATAACTTGGCGTTCGGCCCAATTCGCGCTGAATTGTTCTCGGATTGTAATGTTAACGGCGTCAAATTTTTGGGGGCCGCACGAGATGACAAGTTGTGTACGCAAAACAGCGGTGTCCATGTCCCAGGTGGAGGCGAAAGTACGGACATTGATTTCTATGGCAAACTGACAACTGTCGTGCAATTGCTTTACAAAGATCGATACCAAGTCATCATGTTTAAGTGTCGATGGTTCGATACCAACCCAAATAGGGCGGGAAGTGTTAAAATCGACCATGGAGTACTGTCTGTGAACATTAACAGAACTTGGTATGATGACGACCCGTACATTTTGGCAAACATGGCATCCCAAATTGTGTATCTAGATGACCCTAAAGCCGGAAACGGGTGGAAAGTTGTGCAGAAGATGGATCATAGGAACGTGTATGGTATACCAGAACTAGACCCAAGTGACAACGACGTCGACAATGTGGCTGACCAACGTTTAGAATCTTCAATGGAAAATGATGCGGAAACACTTCGAGATACAAATGTTATACAAGAACCGTTTCAAATAGAAGAAGTGTCTTCAGTCGAAATACCGATTCAGTCAATTACAATTGACCTCGGTGATCTTCCCCAATACGATGTTGCAGTGGGCCCTAGCAACGCCGATGATGCAGTTATAGAGGAGGAGGAGGAGGAAGAAGATTAGGAGACCGAGAGTGATGATAGCGACGATAATGAAAGTTATTATAGTTCAGATGATGAATAATGAATTTATTTGTAAATTTATTATGTTAGTGTATTCATTTTGTGTAATACAAATCTTTGAATATATGTAGTTGTTATATCCAATCCTTATATATGTCAACATATGTAACATTGTTAAAACATACAACAAAATCAAAAATGAAAAAATATTTTAGTTAAACAAGATCGGTAAAACAAATAATATAACCCTCTTTATACAAAGTTAAAAAATGATGAACACAAAACCTTTCCAAAAAATACAAAGCATACAGAATTTGAACTAAATGAGGATTTATGGCGCCAAATCCTTGCGCGACGAAAGATCCTCGTCGCGCAAACTATGCGCGACGCATATATATTCGTCGCGTAAAGTTTGCGCGACGAACATACCTCGTCGCGCATAGTTTCCGCGACGCATATATATGCGTCGCTTATGGTCTTTTTGCGCGACGATAAGTAGCCCTTCGTCGCGCAAATATATATTAGGGTAACGTTATAGTATAATATATACACACATATATATTTAAAATTGGCGATCGAATTAGTTCATTGTATTCATATGGAGTGTAGGACTGTAGCTGCAAAAAATCATCAACATCGGAGTTAAAATAACCGTTCAATCATCACTTTTTATTTAGAACCGTCGAAAAGTTTTACCCCGTTACTTAATCTCTGAATGTTTTTTTTGTCCGATTTTTGCTGTCTATGATCTCGAAGTATAAAAAAACAAGTTTGACGGCTGGATGACTGAAACTAGTTTCGTAGACTGCGTGTGCTATCAAAATCATATATTCACCAAAAACCCTAAAATTTGTTCATACATTTGTGAAAATGTAACTTAACGTTTATGTGGTATCCCCTAGTGTAAAAATCTGAAATTGAAGATCAAATTCAGTCATTGTATTCATATAGGGTCAACAAATGTTGCTGTAAAAAATGATCAAAATCGGAGTTAAAATAACCGTTAAATCATGACTTTTCATTTATAACCGTCGAAATATTTTGTCCCGTTCCCTGATATCTGAATGTTTGGTCTTTTTGATTTTTGGCGTATACGATCTCCAAGTATAAAAAAATAAGTTTGCCGGTTGGATCATTGAAACTATTTTAGGGTTTAGGGCTTAGGGCTTAGGGCTTAGGGTTTACATTTTAGGCTTAGGGTTTAGGTTTTGCGCGACGAAGAACCTGCATCTGTCGCGCAAAGTGAAAGTGAAATAGATTGCGCGACGGATAAATCTTCTGTTCGTCGCGCAATCTGGGCCATACATTTCACCCCTCCATCCCCTTTGAACACTTAGTGAAGATTTCAACCGAATCAAAATATTGAACTCGCGCGACGAACAACATAAATACGTCGCGCAAAGTGAAGGTGAACAAGATTGCGCAACGGATAAATCTTATATTCGTCGCGCAATCTGGGCGACATTTTTCACCCCTCCATCCCCTTTGAACACTTAGTAAAAATTTCAACCGAATCAAAATCTTGAACTCGCGCGACGAATAACAAGTATTCGTCGCGCAAAAGGCACAGACCCTTCATTTTGTTAGCGAACCTTGCGCGACGTTTTAACTCTTCGTCGCGCAAAAGGCACAGACCCTTCAGTTTCAGCCTCCTGCTAAACCCTAAATCCCAAAATTTTGGCGGAACGACAGCGTTTTGCGCGACGAATATATTATTTTCCGTCGCGCAAGGTTCTCCTCGCGCGACGTTTACTGTCTTTGTCGCGCAAAAGGCACAGACCGTTCAGTTTCAGCCTCCCACTAAACTCTCAATCCCAAAATTTTGGCGGAACGACAGCGTTTTGCGCGACGAATATATTAGTTTCCGTCGCGCAATGTTCTCCTCGCGCGACGTTTACTGTCTTCGTCGTGCAAAAGCACAAACCCTTCAGTTTCATCCTCCCGCTAAACCCTAAATCCCAAAATTTTGGCGGAACGACAGCGTTTTGCGCGACGAACTATACTTTTTCGTCGCGCAAAAGGTACAGACCCTAATCCCCATTCAAATTTTGGCGTTCTGGGAGACCTTGCGCGACGGATATTTCGTCGCGCAAGATTGATTAATACCATTTTGCGCGACGCATTTTGTTCTTCGTCGCGCAAAGTCGAATAATTTTGCAGAAACGACCCGATGCCTCCTTCTTCCCCAGTTTCTGGTTTTTCCTCCGTTGCTCCCTCTCTCTCCGCCGTCACCTCAGCCACCTCTGCTCGTTCCGTAGCCTCCCCTGCCGTCGCACATAGTCGGTTTTTTCCGATTCTTCGCCGGCCGATTTCTCTCTCCTCCGGCCACCATTTCCGACGCCTGAGGTATGATTTCTCGACTATTTTTTGTGCTCTAGCTGATGGTTGGTTAGGATTTCTTGAATTTTCGCTATAGGAAATAGGAATTAAAACCCTAGGTTTTGGCCGGTTTGGGAATTTCAAATCCAGCCACTTCCGGCCATTTTTCGGGGTAAGTCCGAGAACAAAAGTGGCTCCAATTAATGTTTTCAACCTAGGTTAGGAACCTTGGCCCTTAGTTTTTAGAATTTTCCGGCGAATGTTATCGCTTTGGACACCCAAGTGCTGCCGGCATGTGTGGTGGCGCGTGGGATGCTGTGGTAGTGGGGCATTGGGTCCCAGAGCAATACCCTGTTTGTCACGAGCGCGTAGGTTTGCTCGGATTTAAATTTGGTTACCGTTTGAGTCTTGATCGGATTTCGCCTATTGTGCGATTTCCAGGTTTGATATGTTCGGACCGTTGGATCGAATTCAAACTCACGTAGTTGTACCTTTGTGTTTCTAGGATCGTTTAGGATTTGACCGATCGTTGATCGGAGTCCCGGATACTCCGAAATTCCAAACCCTAGGTCATGCTATGCTTTTAATTAATTAGTTTAAATTCTTAATGAAATTATATGTGCAGATGTCAGACTTGATTAGATGTGATAGGTCAATGATGACTGCACCGAGTTCGGATCCCCCGGCTCAGTCGGCATCTGCTGCCACTGCTCCAGCTTTGATGGAGCACGTGCTGGTTGGTCCCGGGGCGTCCCAGGCGCCTGCGTCATCTGCGTCATCCGTCGCACAGCCAGCTAGTGCTAGGCGGCGGCACCGGCCCGCCGACACCACCGACACCACCGACACGACATCGACCGACGGTACTGGTGCCTCGAGATCACAGCCAGGTATAACTACCATTTTGTATTGTTAATTTTATATTGAAATTTGACAATGTTGTTTATTTAACATTAATATCTTATTTCTTTGCAGCAAAGAAGAACACCCGAGGGCCGTGTCGTCAGCTGAAGACGGCGAAGGTCGCCCGGATGACCAACAGTCGTATCAGCATCGGATACGACGAACGCCATCGGGCTGCACCGACTGCGGAGTTGCATAGCTCCTTGGCCCACGACATTGGCCACGTCGTGCGGACCCATTGCCCGATGCAATGGAAGTCTTGGAGGGTCATGCCTGACGAGATCAAGGTGGAGGTTCGCGGCCAGTTGTCGGTATGTACCTTACATTTTCATTATTTTTCTTTAAAATTGTGTATATTTCTATTACTTAACATATCTAATTAATTGATTGCAGACGAACTATAACTTGGAGGATCTCGACGAAGAGTCGTTGGCGTACGTCAACAGACTCTTCGCTGAGAGGTACAAGCAGTGGAAGAGCGACTTGCACCATCATTTTCAGGCCTTTGATGATCCGCAAGTCGCTCTTCAGGAGGGTTGCCCGAAGAAGCTTGAGGGGCTGGAGGATAGTTGGGAGTGGCTCTGCGCTCATTTTCAAGCGCCCGAATATGTGGTATTTTTTTAATAATATTTGTTTAATTATTACTTATTTCTTATTAATGTTTATTTCATTTTTTTATTTCATTATTATTTAATTTGTTATATTTTAACTAATACGTTTCATTTTTTGTATAACAGAATAAAGCCCAAGTGAATAAGGGTAATAGGAAGAAGAAGACCCTTCTCCACCATTCCGGCTCCAGGCCCTTTTCGTATAGGATGGATGCATGGCGACGGGTAATAATCACATAATTTATATTTCATTTTTTAATGTCATTTTTATTAATTTATTTTTTTCATACTAATATTTTTCTTCTCTTGTTCAATTTAGGAGGGGTCCAAGTTCCCAGAGATCGACGTCTTTGGTGACGTTTATGTTCGACCCGGGAATGAGTTGGCCGAGTCCCTTCATGTAAGTATTATTTAATTTTAATTCTTATGTTACGCATTCAATTTATATGCATGTTTTAATTTATATTTTATGTTATGTTCAACAGACGACGATGGTGGAGAGGAGCCAATTGGTTCTTCAGGAGTCCGCCTTCCAGCTTCCTCCCGAGACTCCGATCGAGTCTGTGGCTCCTCCACAGGATGCTGGATTTCAGATCTTGACGGAGACGTTGGATCATACTCTCGGGAGGAGGCCGGGGACATATTGTCGAGGGATGGGGAATGCCCGGCGGAGGGAACCTAGACCTCGTTCATCAGCGCAGTCAAACAGTCAGGTGACTGCTTTGACAGCACAGGTGGCCGAGCTTCAGGGTCAGATGTCGGTAATTCTACAGTCCCTCGCACAGGGCGGCTTTCCAATCCCGCAGTTTCGTGCGTCGACCTCCCAGCCCGTCCACCCCGAGCATGCCCACCAGACCACTGCCCCGGTGGACGCCCAGACCTCCGAGCCGCATACTGGCGACAACCCGGTTGATTTTGCTTCATTATTTGATTAGTGTATTTATTTTCATCATAAACATTTATTTTATTTGTAATGCATTTATTTTATTTTATAACAAAATTTTGTTCTAATTTATTTTTATTGCAATTTCATTGTTTAATCAATAAAAAAAACTAATTTTATTTAAAAAAACAAATAATAAATAAATAATAAATAAAAAAATAAAAATAAAAAACGAAAAAAAATTGTAATATTATTTTTGCGCGACGGAAAACATTTCGTCGCGCAAACCCACGTGTAACAAAAAAAAATAATAAATCAACTTTTTTATTACTTTTAATTCTTGCGCGACGAATACATACGTCTCGCAAATATATGAGCGACGAAAACATTCTCATCGCGCGAATAGTTCTGCGACGAACATATACGTCACCCGAACAAGTTTTGCGCGACGAATTAGGTTTCGTCGCGCTATTCCTTTCGTCGCGCAAATATACGTGCGTCGAATACTTGATCGTCGCGCAAATATTTATGCGACGAACAGTTGGTCCGTCTCCACACCGTTGGTGCAACGATGGTTTACCCGTCGCACAGTTATGCGCGACAAATGGTTGTACCTCGTCGCGCAAAGGCTTTCTTCACGATCTTCGCGCGACGGAATGTGCGCGACGAATTTTTTGTTGCGCTGAAATTAGTGCGACTAAATGAGACTTTGCGCAACGTTTTGTTATTCGTCGCGCAAAGAGTAAAATGTAGTAGCGAACTCTACTATCTTCTTCTTTTTTTTTTTTTTGAAGTTTAGCTAGCACAGTTCAGATGGAATGGAGGACCGTTTCTCCTGTATTGAGTTTTTCATTTAAGTTTTTTTTTTTTTTTTTTTTTTTTTTTTGGTTCGAATTCCTCTTGAAAAACAAAAAGAACTCTGAAACATTCCTGATAACAAAAGAAGAATCAGTTTTCGAATCAATATTTTTTGTAAAGATCGCAGGACATGTTTTATGAAGCTGAACCAAATCAGCAAGTTAATGAATTCATTTCATACCCAAATCAGTGTTTGGTGGTTCCCGACCTCCATTCACTACTGTTGAGTTGAGCCACTTTAGGGCAAATCTTTATTTGCTTCACTCCTTAATATTATTTGTATCTTTTCAGCAACCAAATGTTATGAAGAATAAAATAATTAAGCTACAAAACTCTTTTCATTGGGAAATAAGCAAAGAGAAAGAAGATAGAAGATGAAAGAAAAGGATTGCAAAGAAAACAAAAAAACAAAGAGAAGGGAGAGAGAATATAAAATAATTAGTCAATAATCCATACAAATGTATTTCTAGTCGTTAAAACTTACTTAATTCTATGGTTTAAATAGTGTCAAAAAAAATGTGATTTTACGTGTGTTCTCTATCCTAACCCTATATATGGGGTCAACATGAGCTTTTATTGGTGAAAGTAGGAACTAGGGTTTCCAAGATCATGAGTTTTCCCCTGTTTTCGGTGACAAATACAACTAGATTACTCATGTGTGAGAAGCGGAGCAACTAGATTGTGAGACGCAAAGCTTAAGCCTTAAGCCAAGGGTGCAAGAGATGTCGTCAGTTGCATGGTTTCACTATTTTTTTTTATTTTTCCTTTTAACAAAATAAGATGTATATCTACGTTTTTTATTTTTTATTTTTATGGAAAAAAGATATACACCATTTGATGCTTAATCTATTTAATTTTGTAAATTTAGGGCAGGATTATCTTCTTAAATAATGAATAAATTTTACTTTTGCACCGCATCGTTGGTGGGCCGAACAAAAATGTGATAAACCGTTTTAATATTTTGGGGTCTGTATAAATAAATAAATAGTTCTAATGCTAGGTGAAAGAAAGCAGTCGTCCATTTCTTCAACTCTCATACTAAAGAAATGGCTTTGGCACCCAAGATTGACGTGAAAAGTTTGGACGAAAAGTTAGAGAATCTCTACCGACTGTACTCTATGAAGAAGAAGAAAGAGTTGCATGACGAAGAAAGCAACAAAGTCATCAACATGAGAGCCATGGGGACCAAAGAAGCTCCTCAAGAAGAATGGCAAATGATCATTCGAGAGAAACTTGTCGTGAAACAAGTTTTTGCCCGTGGAGGCTTCGGGTCTGTGCATAAAGGCATCTATGATGGACAAGAAGTTGCAGGTACGGTAATTATATCTATGTTTACATGCGCAAATTCACGTGTATATATATGTCTATGTGTGTGCATAATTTTGTCAAACTTCATTGACGGTGTATCTTTTTTTTTTTCTTTCTTGATTATACAGTCAAAGTGATGGAGTGGGGAGAAGACGGCCGAACAAAATCTGAAATAGCTTCTTTGAAGAAAGATTTTAGGCAGGAGGTTTCTATTTGGCATAAGCTTGATCATCCTAACATTACTAAGGTACTACGACAATGGTTATTTGTTTTTGCTTTTCGTTCTTCTGTCTACTCTCAAATATTTTTATCTTTATTTGTTATTAATTCTTTTTCTTTAATTTTCTTGATGATTAGTGTATTGGAGCCACAACGGATATCGACTCTGCCTCTGTTATTACTGAGTATCTTTCTGGAGGAACCCTAAAAGCCTTCCTCATCCAACACCGGAAAAAGAAATTGTCTCTCAAGACAGTTAACCGACTAGCCGTTGATCTTGCTAAAGGGTATCTCTCTTTTCTTACATATGTTATTTGTATTTGTTTATTTCTCTTCATGCACCTAAGTAATAGTATAATAATACATACGGTTATACCATATATTTTTCAACATATATTATATATGCAAGTAATACTATTACTAATGATATATGCATGTGTTTGCATGCAGATTGAGTTTTTTGCACTCCAAGAACATTGTTCATAGAGACGTGAAAACAGAAAATGTGCTTCTTGATAAGGATGGTAGGGTGAAGATAGCAGACTTTGGAGTTGCTCGTCTGGAGGCTTCAAATTTAGCAGAGATGACAGGCTACACGGGAACCCCCGGATACATGGCCCCTGAGGTATCAATTAATTCACTTTTTTTTTTTCTCTCTACTTAGATTTTAAAGGCTTGCCCTAGACTTTGAATTATATATTAATTGCAGCATTCTGATCAATACCAAATGTTCTGATTGGATGATATGATGATGATGATGCAGGTCTTGGAATGTAAACCCTACAACAGAAAATGCGACGTTTATAGCTTCGGGATTTGCTTGTGGGAGATGTATTGCTGCGATATGCCCTACCCTAACATCACATTCTCCGAATTGACTTCCGCTGTTGTTTATAAAGTATGTCATTTCTCTTTCCATCTTTCTTTCTTTTATAATGTAGTCTGAGTGACCCTAAACTTATTGTTTTTGTACTTTTGTGTTGCTTCAGAATTTGAGGCCAGAGATACCCAAGCAATGCCCAAGCTCTCTAGCCAAAGTGATGAAACAGTGCTGGGATGGAGAACCCAAGAGAAGGCCAGAAATGGAGGAGGTTGTTTCCATGCTAGAGGCAATTAACACGTCAAACAGTGCTCCTTCGGGTTGCTTTAGCTTCTTCGGCTCAAGACGCTAACAGACTCATTTCAACGTATTATTTAAGTTGAGATAGCTGAATTAAATGACAAAAGAAAGGAGTGTGGTACTCTTTCCTTGACCGGATTTTCCTCCTTCAGGAGGTTTTTTATGGCAAGGTTTTAACGAGGCCACTAATTTACTCCTCTAGTCCTCTGATTGTGCTGGATGTATTTTAAGCAGTCAATGAAGCTGATTTCAGTTTGATCCCAAAAAAAAATGACAAAAATTGATTGAAAATGTTTATCATTTAAGTTTCATCAGAAAAACGCAAGTGAAAATTAAAGTGAAGTGAAAATGAAAGACAGAACAAGGACAAAAACGCACTAAAAGCGAGATTATAACTAAGTAAATGGCAGAAATCACTTCAAAAAGACAGCTTCGCTCCTTAACATACAACGTAAATTGTGAACATTAGCTTAAGAAGTCCACCATGACTTTTAGCCCTAATTTTCTTTCCTACTATACAGTTGATGAAGCATCATGCTAACTCACCAAGAATGGTCAGTAACGTAAATGACTAAGATGTACGCCTTGTCCTGGGCAAAACTGGTATCCTCCCCCTCGTTAAAATGGCATTTAAAACCAATTTTCCAGGCTATACAATTCTAAACTCAAAAGATCATTTACACAGCTGTTTGAGCTATACATGGATGAACACCTGATTTAATGCAGCATTGGTTGCCACTTTTGCACCAGATTCAGTCAGGATCCATTTACCAATTCATTCTTCAGAAGCACCAGACTGTGGAGAAGATTCTTTAGAGCAATTAACCTGATGTGCATCTCGAAATTCTTGTATGAGTAGCTTCCGGATTTTCATTCTCAAACTCGAAGCCTCTTCAGGTTTGAACCACCGCTTGCCAAACTGAGAATTCAAAATAATTAATCAAGGAAAGGTCATAAGAAACACAGCCATATGGAAAGAGAAAAAAAAAACATGTTTAAGATCATTGCTTTTCTTTTTAAGAAGGAAGGAGAGGTTGAGAACACAAGAACCCTGTACCATTGCTAAATTTTTCCTTTGCAGCCTTTGAGGAGCCTCTTCAATGAATCGCTCCATGAAGAAAAGTACAAAGAGACCACAATCATACTCATTTCTCTGCTGGGGGACCTGGTAGGAGATACCAAAAGAGGTAAGCTTCAAACCAACCAAGTAAGGCTACGCACTCAAGCCCAACAGTCCCCTCATTTTGTGATAGCTGGCTACTATTCGACAGTTACCAACCATTTCAACTTATAAGGCACACTAAATTTCTAAGAGCTTCATGATGTTATACAATTTTAACACAACACTTGTCAGAAATTAGATATACTTGTAGACTGCACACAGAAACCAGAAAACAATCTAAATATCGGTCCAACGTCAACAGATTCAATTGGTTCAAAAACTAGAAGGCTTCTAATGCAAACATATTAAGTTGAACACACAAAGTGAAACAGAAGTATTTGGAGGAACAAAACTCAAGAATATGTCTTTTGTGGAGTAAGAATAGGGCACATTTCATGGCAATTCTGATAATTATATGCAAACTGGATATGAAATATGGGGCATAAAAACAGTTCAAAATAGTATTAATGGCATCTTAACATTTAAATTTGAAGCATGTGAGGACAAAATGTACCGCAAGTTTTTTCTCTTCAATTTTATTGGGAAGTTGGTTCCATATACTGTCTGAAATAGGAATATCTGAAACGGCGACTTCTTGATCCAAATAGTTCCATTCTTCTTTCAAATAGCTACATAGCACATCAGTATCAAATCCACCAGTGATGACTAATTGAAAATAACCTAGCAGGCAGAAAATATATGATAAAATTATATCTCAATGAGTCAGGAAGGGCATCTTTTGTCTCACCTTTTAATATTTTGAAAAACTGATCTGGGAGAATGAACTCCTAAGGAATCTAAATGAAGTACAATTGGTCCAGATTCTTCTTCCTTGTCAGGAATACAAATAATCACTAGACTCCAATGTACACTGTCAAATACCATAATAAAGTCAAATGTTTGATAATTTAAGTCAAAGAAGGTATGAGCTATGAGACACAGAAAGCATACCATGATAATTAAAAAGAGTTCCACGACAAAATTTTGATGTTGCGCATTTAATTAAAGAAAAAAATGCATGAGCTTTCTCTAACAACACAACACATATATAGTGCATATGTAGCAAATGTAATAGGTCCATATTACACATAGTGAATGCATATTTACAGTTTAAATAAACAATTAAAAGTCGCATAATAAAATGTTCAAATATCCAATATCTAACTTCTTTATTCTTCTAGAGGTATTGCTAATTGTCACCAAATCAGTTTATCATAGCATTTAAAATTGATGAATATTAATATATTTAACCACTCATTTATAAAAGTCCTTTTTTTCTCGAATGTTTTCTCTTTCTAACTTCATTTCGTGTTTGTTACCAATCACCCGACAAAAGTCACCCACATCAATCCAGCCTCACCAAAGTTAGACACAGTATATATCCGGCCTAATACAACACTGGTAGAAACTAAATGAAAAATCATCTGTCCTCGGCAACGCAGTCAAGTCAACTAACCACGCCTGAGACCTAAATCTGATTACTCCTACCAAAATTAATACAATATTATTCATCTGCTTGCAAGATTATGGCTTGTACCACATTCTTGTGAGGATCGTTCGCATAGTGGCAAGTAGAAATATATCTAAAACAAGCTTCTTGTGTATAATTGCAAGTCTGGCCACGAAAGTAATAACCTATGATATGCTAAGTATTTGTAAAGAAAATGCATGCTGGAATTAAAAAAAAATTCCAGACACAGTTTCCAGCATTTCATCTCTCATACTATATCGAGTAACAATTGAAGAAAAAGCAATTGAGCATATATAGATGTCAAATACTTTATTCTAGTATGAGCTTTCTAACAAGTTTTTTCCGTAGGCATCTGCCACTGTTTATCTACCCATGCACAATCTGACAACTACAAGCACATATTCTTAGGAGTAACAAGAGAGAGAGGGAGAGAGAGACTTACTCTTCATGAATCGGAATAAGTAAATATGCCTTCTGGAATATATTAACACCCTTCCACCACCTTCTAAACTTACCAAAAAGTTTATCCTTGTCGTTCCCCTACATAGTACAAGGAAAATGAGAGAAAATAAGCAGGGGAAAAGTGGGCATGACGCAGCCACTGCATAAAAAATGTTCAAATAAGTAATTTAAAAAAAAATAGAGAGAGAGAGAGAGAGAGAGAGAGAGAGAGAGAAGGTAAGCTTTTCTTTGAATAACTTTAAAATGTCACTGCCAAAAAGTGCATAACTCAAACGATGCCACATATGTTCCACTGTTTATGAAACTAGAAAGAGATAATATGGTAAGAATAGTTGTCTTATTCTCTTAAAACTTACAAAGTCTCAGCCATATAGGCGACCTTTTTTTTTTTACAGATAAAGGATTCTGAAGTTCTAACAACTATCCCAATTTTTAAAAAAGAAATATCGACCACAGAAGATAGAACAAGATAAACAATTACCTTATATGCGACAGCCTCTTTGAGCTTCTCGTAAAAAAATGTATTAAAGAAATGGCAGTCGAATATTCCCCTGTCCTTTGAGGATGCTTGTTGCTGTAGATATCTAGTCAAAAGATCCCACAAGTGAGTAAGTATTTAAACTTGATAGTGCCAAACACATCCAGAGAAATCATTATCAAGAGGAGAAATTACTCCACACATTGCCTTCAGATATTACAACAGCACATATATGATATGGGAAAAGAGATACATGTGTACTATTACTAAATGAGGAAAACAAATTCAATGTTAAAGAAAGGATTATAGGTTTCCATTATTTTGTCCAGTAAATAGGCATTTATGGTGCTAATTAAGTTTACCGGATGTAGAAGTTCATAATAGTCGATGTCAAGTAGCATCCAGGATCAAGGCACTTGATGTCACCATAACAAATTTCTACAGATTCTGGATCTCTTCTGAATAAAATAAATAAATGAAGCACAGGATGAACAATAGTACTCTAAATCCTCAACATTCAAAGATTTTCTTTGCATCATCCACAAAGAAATTATGTACCTTGATGGGTAGTAGATCTTAGTCTCTTTCATGCTGGAAAATGAGCCAAGGTAGACAGGTTATTGTTGATAATAACTTCATATTGGTTAAGTCTGAAACGTGGTGAAAAAAAAAATTGAAATTCTAGATACCATTCAGGAAGTTCTTCTGCTTCCTCTGTCGTGTCCATAGACTGAGATTCCTCGTCATCCACAACAACAATGTTCTGAGCCTGTTATAATCATGAAAACTATGGATCTGATTACTAAATGAAGAAAGACTGTGGAAGTGACAGGATAAACCCTGTGGCAGGACACACAGTCCACTGATCACACCGAAGTACATCCAATTGTGGAAAAAACTTCACCCATCAAGACAACTTCTGAATAATAACAGTAGTTTCCAACTGAAAAGGAGGTGACAAGAGATAAATTGCAGAATGAAATATAACACAAGATCTTGTACCTTCCTAGGCCTCAAATCATTTACTTGAGAAGCATCATTCCTGCCAGAAAAAAAAAAAAAATATATATATATATATATTTAAGAAATACAAATTATCAAACTAAAGGGGTATTAGTCATTAGCTATTCAAGCCTGCTAAAAGAAGCATATAGGAATGTTACCTTGTGGCACAACTAGACATGTTCTCCCCACAATGGTGAAGTGGATAAGGGGAAGAATCCATGCCTTTATGATCACCATTTGAAAGAGAGCATTTATCTCTTTTATGATAGAAATTGTTAGGGCATTGATGACGCAAAAATCTTGATGAAGAACGACCTTTATGTCCTTCCTTTTGCAATAACTCTCCATTGTTTTTCATGTTCTGCCGGTTACAGGGATGTAAAGATGATTCTCCATGATATTCACTGGCTGTCCTAGAATCTGACTGCATAATAGATTAAGAATGAAGTGATTGTATTCCAACTTTAGGCCACTTAAAAAATTATAAAGCTAAACGGAGCTCATTACATTTTCTTCCAGCTTTCGTTTAAAAAGGGAAACGAATGAAGCCTCCTCGCTGGAGCCAATAGAAGCACCTAAAAGTCACATTAAGGTTTCTTAAACAGGAGTTCTGAAAAACATATAATGAGATTTGCAATACAACAGTAGCAAATTAAATGCAACCTATAATTCTAGTTAAAAGAAGATATCCATGAATGACCTTACCTATATTTCTAGAGATCACGGCTTGTGTGGGCTTCTCCCACTTACCAGTACCCTATTCAATGAAAACGAGTGGAGTCAGAACCCAGTTTGATAAATACTTTACATGATCATTGAGAACTCTGATTACCATGAAGCAGAATTGATATAAAACCACAAATGAGGCTCCAATACTACGAAGTAATCAAAAAAGCATCAGTCTTTTACAATGACAGAACTCAGCCCATAAACCTTTGCAAACGTATCATCTTAATTTAGTGAGTACCGGCACAAACCAGCAGCCAAAAAATAAACCCAAAATTAAAACTTTCCGCTCAATTTTTCCTCCATTTCTGGGAAACCAAACAGAACATAAGGTACGGGCAGCCAAAAATCTTTAAACTCTACACAAAAAGCAAGCAAAGTAGAAGAATCAAAGTCTAAGCAACCCAAAACGCACCGTCCCCTCCCGTCTTAGTTTCCTTCGTCGCTCCCATTCGTCCACCATTCGCTTAAGAGCAATTTGGAGCTTTTCGCCTTTGTCAGGCAATCTGTGGGCCATCTTCTGCTGAGTAAGCTTGTTCCGACGAATCGAATCATCGAGCTCGGAATCGGGCATGTCCTCGTATAAACGATCTCGCTGCTGATCGTCACCCATTCCAGACTGCTTAGGTGGCTCGTCGGCAGTGGAGGTCTTTGGCTTGGGCTCCGGCACGGCCACTCTCTCCAGTGGGTCGCAATGGTCATCGCGAGAGTCCAAGACGTTGTTCCAGTCAATATCAATCCCCCCCTTCTTACCCTTCTCTTCTTCCATGCATGGAATGTGAAGGCCCAAAAATGAGGGCTCTCTGAAACTCACTCTCTCTCTCTCTCTCTCTGATTGTGATTCTCTCACAAAACTCACTGCCTCCCTCTCTCTCTCTCTCGTATTTGGTACTGTTAAGTCAGTAAAGTCTTGTTCTTTTTCGTCTTTTGTAGTATTGAGGTCAAGCAGCACACAGAGGATGACACACCATTTATGCGTTTCTGTTTCATCTTTATCATCACCCCAAAATTGGGTTCGTCTTCATCATTTTTATTTTCACGACACGAAGTTTGAGTTTTGCCCCTTCTGGTCCAGGTCATCTGGGAATTAAAATGGCCTAAATTCTAGTCCTGCCTGCTAAACCCTAAAGCCTTGTTTGGTGGGCTGGTTTGGACTGGTTTAAGATAGGCTTTGAAACATTGGATTGGGCTAACTTGGACTGACTAGACTTTGAGTCCAGACATATTCATTTTTGCACCAAACAACAGACTTAAGTTTTTTTTTTTTAATAAATCAATTTTTTTTTTTATTATTTTGATTAACAATAATCAGATGCAAAATTCGAACTTTTTGCCTCAGTGTTTCCTCTTTTTTTTCTTCAACATCTTTCTTCAAATCAAAGAAAATACAAACTAAAAACCACATTTTTAAAAAAAAATTTCATATGATGCAAAATTTGGATGGGAAACCAGATTTGAAAGATCTTCACGTTGAACAAACCAAACTACCCAGAAATGCAATCAGAATATCCCCAAATTGCTAGATAGCCTTACAATTTCTATTAGGGGTGGGCATCGGGACCGGAAAACCGGAACACCGAACCAAACCGGTGAAAAAAAACCGGAAAAAAAACCGGTTGACCAAAAAAATCAACAAACCGGACCGGAACCGGACCGAACCGGTTCCAACCGGTTCCGGTTCCGGTTTTACATCTCTCCGCACCGGACCGGACCGAACCGGACCGGTCATATATTTTATATTTATATTTTTACAAAATTTTAAAATCTAATGCCATATTTTAACTTTTATAATCACTAATTTTCCAAGTTCAACTTCAAAAAATTTCTAAATGTATGAATTGGATTATTTGTTCATTTTTAAGCTAAAAAAATAAGTTATTTATTATAATTTTTTTATAAAAAAAAAATTTTAAAAAAAAATTTTTTTTTTTTAAAAATTAAAAAATTAAAAAATTAATAATTCGGTTCAAAACCGGAACCGGTCAGAACCGGACCGGAACCGGTTAGAACCGAACCGGCCGGTTTTTGAAATTTTTTTTGCCTAAACCGGACCAAACCAGACCGGTTAAATAATACCGGTTTCGGTTCCGGTTTGAGGTGAGAACCGGACCGAACCGGACCGCGCCCACCCCTAATTTCTATCCATCTGCATATGAGAAGATTTAGGTAGCGTTTGGGATTGTGGTGATTAAAAAATAAGCGGCTTTAAAAAAAAGTTTTCCAAGTGAAAGTGTTCGGTAAACCAAATAAAGCCAGCTTCTTTTAAAAACTGGGGTCAGTCATCCACAGCAGTTTCTCAAAGCAGCTTGGACCCAGCTTTGAGAAGCTGGTTTTTGAAAAAAACAATCGGTCTGAAATTTTCATTTTTCCCATAATGCCCTCACGACTTTTCCAAAATGACAACCCTTATCCCTCCCATTCTGCACTGTCTTCTTTTTTCCTTCTTCTCACTGCAAATCAATTCTTCTTCTTCCTTTTTTTTTTTTTTTAATAGATCAAACTTTTGGGAGAAGAACCCATATCATAAACTCTAGTCCACAAATAGTCTCATCACCGCACACTTTTGATTTAACAGAAAACACAAACGAGCTGCAAAAAAATTTGAATTTGATTGAAAAACCCTAGATTTGGGATCTGAGAAAACTTCAATTCTTCTCTCTTCTTCTTCCTCACTGCACAAGTGCATAGAAGAAAACATGAACAAGGGTGGTGGTTGGGTTGGGTGGGGTTCGTCGTGTGAGGCTGGCATGGTGATATCGAGGTTGGGTGGGGTTCTTCTTCCTCTCTCTGTGCAGATCAATTCTTCTTCTTCCTCACTCCAACCACAAAAAATCCAATCCCCAGCTTCCCCATCTCGTCATCTCCAGCAAAGGAAAATCCAACCCTAACCTTCCCCAGCAAAACAAAATCCAATCTTCCCGTTATTCACATGCACAGGGCAAATAGAGAGTTGTGGAACTCAAACCAGATCGTGTTGAATTTTTATTTTTATTAAATTTTTTGGAGAGAGAGTTGGGTTTTATTTATTTATTTAAATTATCTGACTTTTTAATTTGATTTAATCTGAACTTTTTGGCAAAAAAATGATAAGTATATGTAGAGAAGTAGATTTCCTTTTTGGAAAGGGTCATTGTTTCTCTATCATGTTATTTTTGGTCATTATATATACTAAAAGTACTTTTGATAAAATTTTACCAAATATTTTGACTACTCACAGCACTTTTTTAAATACAATTTACCAAACGCCTATTTTTTTTTCACAGCTGATTATTTTCGCAGCACGGCAGAAGCAGTTTTTTTTAAAAGCACAACAATGCCAAACTAGCCCTTAATCAACCACTTCTCAAATTCACAAAATATAACAAATTATTATTATTATTATTATTTATGATTAATTGGGGTTTGCATACAAAAATCATAAACACCCACTTCTTAAATTCCAGTTGATCGATCACAACACAAGGCATCAAGGATCAGACTCAAACCTTCAACCATCAAAAACCATTAATCCCTAAAAAAAAACCCAATACACCAATTTTACACAAGTTCTCTTAAATCATCACAAATGCTGAAAATTAAGTGAAAAATAAATAAAATAAAATGCTCTCAACATCTAACCCAGATCTTCAATTTCGGGAAACAGAAAGATGAATGAATGTTTAAAAAAAAAAAAAGATATCAAAATAAATCAAACCCAAAAAACCACAACACTTAATATTTAACAAAAAATCGAAAAGAAAAAGAACAGAGAAATCAGTTTTAGAAAGAAAAAAAAAATCATAAAAGAGGAGAGACAATAGAGACGACGATGTGAAGTAGTTGAGGGAGACAATGCGAGAGAGACGACGTGAGGGAGAAAATTTGAAGAGAGAGACAACGTGAGGGAGACGACCTGAAGAGAGAGAGTTCACGTTTGGCAAGAGGAAGCCGACAAAGAGAGTCTTCGAAACCCATGTGCTGGATTCATATCCTAAACAAAAATTTAAGTCCAAGCTAGTGTGTGATGCAATTAAGCCCACCAAACAACAGACTGGATCCATGTTCATTTTAATTGAAAAAGTCTCATCCAGTACAGCCCACCAAACAGGCCCTAAATTCATCGTAAACATTTCTCATGAGCCCATTCCATTGATCGTGGGCTGGCCCAACCAGTTCATGATTTTTTATTTTATTTTTTTTGGTAAATACAATGAAGTGTCCCCACATCCGAAACGTGAGATTAATCCCCACTTGGGGTTCAGCTTGCCCCTGACCATAAAGTGCTTCCAACGAGTTTCAAACCTCTACTATTGAAGCACTAGGTAACTCGCTAGCTGGATGTGGCAATTTGTCAACAGCACCACACCTGTGGTTAACCATTTCATGGTTCTAATTCAATAATCACTCCTTATTTTTGTTTTTAAAAGTATTAGGTTTATTTGTTGAAATACTCCATGTGGTTTTCAAATTTCTCAGTTTGCTCCTAGACGTTTTAAATAACTCAATATTCCCCCTAAACTTCCATTTCGTGACCAAAGTTGCCCAATTCCATTAGTTTTCATATGAAAATCATTAATTCCGTTTACGTGGCATGAGTAATTTTTAAATATAAAAAATTTCCTTGGAGAAATTATTTTAAATGTTTAAAAATAAAGAGATTTTATTGGTACCCCATTATTTGCTATTTGCACCCCATACTAATTTTAAGCATGAATAATTTATATAACCCTTGTACATAATTACCGTTAAGTACAAAAAGTATTTATAACAAAAATTAAATTTGCTCACTACACCCCACATATGTTCCTGCAACCCTAGTTAGAATTTTTTCTCAAACCATTATGTTTCTACAACCCTAATGAGGTTTATACGCTTATATTGGTGAAAAAATTTATTGTATTTATTCATGAAGGGTGAGATTGAAGTTAAAGAGACTTCGAATGAGGTATGAGTTTATTTTTTGGCATTTTTTAAGCTTAGAATTTCATGATGGTTCGCTGGTTGCGTTTAGCACGCCAGTACCAAACGTGATAGGTAAATTCGGTAGGATGCCACATAAACATTGCACCTATTTCGGTGGTGTTTGACCGGCAGTTAACTTCAGATGCAGTGGAGATCCAGCATAATATGAAACAGTGTTCGGTGGTATATTACCGAATTTTTACCTACAATTCAGTGGCAACGAACCGAAATATATTTATTTTTTCAATAACTTATTGTTTACCATAAATTTAATGTAAGCTATTTTGACCTTACTCCCATTAAAGGAACAAAAACAAGGTGACATCCTTAAAATAAATGAAACATCATCCAATGTGATGGTCATCTCACTAAAAGGCATGTGAAAGTAGATACAATGAAGGTAGATACAACAATCTTATCTGCATTCCAATAAGAATACCTAATAAGTTGCTCCAATCCAGAGATTTGAATATAACATTGTTTGGATTAGCCCACCAATTTCACTAACAAAGGGTAAATGTCTTCGACATGCACCTAAGGTGCTCACATTCCTAATCAAAAACAATATTAAGTACAAACTCAATAACAAATTCGGTAGATGATCACTGAAACAAGAAACGAATTCAAGAAAACAAAAAACGAATTCAGTAGACTACCACTGAAAAACGGAAACATATTCGATGGACTACCACTAAAAAATTGAAACAGATTCGGTAAACTACTACTGAAAACATCAACACATTCGGTTGATAGACACTGAAAAATGAAAACAAATTCGGTGGACTACCACTGAACAAGGTAACGATTTCAGTGGGGTTTACACAGGTAAGTTAAGGAATGAGATTCATGAGGGCAATCTAGGAAAAAAATGAAGTGAAGTGAGTAATTTTAAAATTTATTAAAATTTAATAGGGTATAAGGAGAATATGGGGTGCAAAGAGCAAATTTTGGGATGCCAATAAAATTACAAATTGCAAAGGGAAGCAGAAGATAATATATTTTTTAAATTCATCCTTGCTCATCTCTCTCTCCCACCACTCCAAAACCACAACCACTCCACATTCCAGCCTACCAATGAAGCTATTCCACCAACCCACTGCCCCACAGACCCAATTGAAAAGGCCAAAATATTTTTCAAATCCATTTTCTTCATATCGATGTTCATTTTTATATTTGTTAGATTGGTTTAATAGATTTCAGAGGGGAGTTGTGGCTGGGTTGGGTTTCGATGGAGGGTGGGGCAATTGAATCTCGCAGGGTATGGGTAGGTGTTGGTGGTTGTGGGCAATTGTTGATGTAGCTGGGGTGTACAGTGGGGTGGTGGTGTGATGGAGTCGAAGAAAATGATGCAGAACTTTGGCGATGTGTTTTTATAAAATATATATATATATATTTGATTTTGAATAATTTCAAACCCTTTTAATATTTACTAGTTAAAATTACCAAAATATTGATGCCATGTCAGTGAATTTAACAATTTTTATCTAGAAACTAACGGAATTGGGCAACCTTGGTGACATAATGGAAGTTCAAGAGGGAAATTGAGTCATTTAAAATTTCAGGGGGGGCCAAATTGAGATGATTTGAAAACCATAAGGGGTATTTCAACAAATAAGCCAAAGTATTATTATGTTTTTTTTTCCCCCAAGTTAATTCTAACCCAAATAAAAGTTGGTTTGGTAACTTCCAGACAAGTTTTATCAAAAATATGTTCTTGGTTCTAGTGGTATCAAAGTTTGGTATTTATGTAAACGTCTAACAGTCTCACTTGCTCTTATGTCAGTTAATAAGAATTGTACACGTGTTGATCATAAAAATACGCTATTTAATGTGAGTGTTGAGATCAAGATCTAAAATATCGATGGTTTCGGAAATATCCGTAGTCCAAAAACACAAAAATTTCTATGAAAATGTCAGAAAATTATCGATATTGATAAAAATTAAATAAAAACCAGGAAAATTGTAAGAAAAACTTGAAAAATTTTCTTGAAACTTTGGAAGATGTTTATTTAGCCAATTGTCTATTACTTTATCACCCAAAAAAAAAGGGAAGGAAATGCATTGCATGATGAGTTTAACTTATTTAAGTTGATTATATAGTGAGTTGACAAACACTGTGAGTGTAGAAAATATGTAGTAATTAATGAAAGAAGATTAAACACACCATAATCATTTATTTATAATGATTTACTACAATATTTTACACTTTATACATTGCATGGTAAGATACATGAGTGACTTAGTACCACATAGAGTTCCTATAAGGTTCAAATTTGAGTTATTTACACTAACACCCCTGAAGTTTTCGCCTTTTTCACAAAACTACTTGAGGTTTAAGAAATTACAAGAACACCCTCTGAGGTTTTAATTTGTTTTCGCAAAACTCATTTTCATTGATTTTTCATCCAAAGATTGCTGATTTTATACAAAAAAAATTCTCCAAATGACAAAGTTGGCCTTTGAGAGATTGCATATATTTCATTGAGGTTAATTTTGTCATTTGCATAAAAAAAATTTCAATGTAATCATCAATTTTTGGACAAACAAATCAACGTAAAGAGGTTTTGTGAAAACAAACTAAAACTTCAGGGGGTGTTTGTGTAATTTTCGAGACCTAAGGGGGTTTTGTGAAAACACAAAAAACCTTAGGGGGTGTGTAAATAACTCTTCAAAATTTTCACCATCTTCATCATATTGATATTATCAATATTATAGCGATATTTTGGCCAAATGTTACTGAAGTGTGAGAAAAATATCGACATCGATATTTTCCGATATTATTGATACTTATACAATATGTGCATAGATATGTTCCAAAATACCTTAGACTCGAAAAAACGATAATATCCTTGATATATCGTCACAATTATCGATATTTTAGTCCTTAGTTGAGACTATGTCGCATGCATTTGCAATTATGCTTAAAAGGGTCTCTCTACTCATTGCCAAATGATTTTGGATTAAAGTTCGCATTCAAATATATTTATAAAACTTGAGGTTTCTACAAATTAAATTGTCGATGGTGTTTCTCATGGTGATGAAGCCTAATCAATATCGTCATGTTATGTGGTGGGAGATAACAATAAAGGAATGATAAGATGATCACAAATCAAAGAAAGTAAATGAAAGCCAACAGAGTTTAGTCCAGTAGAAAAATGGTCTTGACTTATGTTGAAGCCCAAAAAATCACAAGCCCAAAAGCATTTAAAACTCAATATGCCGTACGAAATAAGGAATAAATTGGTCATGAATTAATTCCAATTATATTTTTAGGAATTAATTCGACAAAATAAATATGTACGCAAGCTTTTATACAAATTCTTATAGCATCCATATCATGCCCAAAAACTTATTCCTTTAATTTCGATATGTCACTGAACTCGGTCACAAAAGCTCAAGTCACTATAACACATTCCCAAGCATCCTAAGCACATACCAAATAACTCCATGTCACGCTAATACATTTTTCCTATGCCAATCACCTACCAAGCTCACATGAACTCAAGTCATGTGGTTTACGGGGCTTGCATGAAGGATTGTGGTGTGGAAGGTTACGAAGGTCCATAAGGCTCACGGAAGCTCTTAGATAATGGAGACTTTGGGCTAGCTACTTGGGAGCACCAAAGTCCAAGCCCATTACTTGGAGTTCTCCAATGTGAGTGAGTAAATGAGATATTCTTTAAGCACTCCCTATTATCCTTTGGAAACAAGCTAATTCTGACACTTCTTTTTACCCATAAGAAATAGTCATTTTCCGATGCCTAACTTTACCTGCTGGAAATAATAATGTCCCAATACTCCCTATTACCCCATGGAAACAAGCTAATTCCGACACTTCTTTTTACTTGTAGGAAATAGTCATTTTCTCATGCCTAGCTTTACCTGTTGGAAATAATAATGTCTCAATGCTCCCTTTTACCCGTTGAAAATAGGTTGGTTCCAACACTTCTTTTTACCTATTGGAAACCAAAAAGAGCATTCACCTTCTAAAAATTGGGAGGCATTGCCCAAGTAAAACCAACTTTTCTTGGTGGCTGGAAACCTCTCAGTAACCATGAGAACCCCTCCATCCTTTGGCTGCTGCAAGCATCCTAGTAGCCATCACCTTTCTTTTTAGCTGCTGCAAGCAACCCAACAACCATTAGAGCACCTTTCTTTAGCTGCTATAAACATTCCAGCAACTATCCCAGTTATTCTTCAGCTATCAATCTCTATCTATTGGCTACTGCAAGCATCCTAGCGACCATCGACCTATTCTATTGACTGCAGCAAGCATCCTAGCGACCATCGACCATCGACCTATTCTTTTGGCTGCTGCAAGCATCCCAGCAGCCATCACATCCATTTCTCCTACTACTTCTTAGCCTCGAAATCCTTCATCGTTCCTAGAAATCCTCACCAAGCATAACTCCAAGCATTTCCTTCATCCTCATACTCTTCCAAGCTATAAACACCATAGCCTTCAAGCATCAAGCTTTTCCTTCTATTCTCATTCTCTTGAAACTCTTAAATCACCATAGCCATAGCTTTAAACAACAAATTCTCAACACTCAAACTCAAGCATATCAAACATCAAGCCAAGCACAAGCATTCTCATTTGCTAAACTTGTGGGTCTTTACCTCCCACACTCCAAGCTCTCATGCCAAGCTCATATAATCTCAGTTCAATATTAGCAAATCATCTTCACCCATTTTAAGAGCTCCCGAAAACGTCAACACAAAACACGCAGCTGCTAGAAGAACAACAAAGTACTCACCTAGGACTTGCTTTTTATTTCGAGATACTTTGGGCCTAGTTCTCGCTAACTCGGAAAAAAGGGCAACGAAGGCTTGATTCTCCACTCTATGTCGGTCCAAGAATCAACAAGCTCGGACAACTCTTCCGACGAAAAAAGACCCCAACAACTTACATACTAGTGGTCTCAGGTTCGAACCCTTATAACACCATGGTATTGTGTGTGTCACTTTTTAAAAAAACTACTTCTGGTGTGCTTTGAAAATAATGAGCTATAAAGCAGTTCCATGTTTGATCAACACTAATTTTAAAGTGTTAGTATAAAAAGCAATGTCAAAACTGTTTGGTAAATTTTAATATAAAACTGTTGTAATTGTGGATAATGACTAAAATTCACATGATGTTATAGGGCTGGGCACGGTCCGGTTTTTATAGATTTTCAATTAAATTTAGAACCTAAACTGTACTGTTCATTCGGTTCGGTCCGTCTGGTTCTGATGAAAAATTAACTACTCAACTGATCCAATCCGGACCTGTTAAAATTCAGTTCGGTTTCAGTTTTTTCGGTTTGGACCGGCAAATAATCTTACCTCAGTTTTTTTTTTAATTTTATTATTTTACAATCTTCTCCATCAAATTAAAAAAGTTGAAAGAAACAATAAAGGCTAGGGGTGGGCACTCAAACCGGCGAACTGAAAATTCGAACCGAACTGCATCGAAAAAAAATCGAGTTGACCAAAAAGTCAAAAACCGGTCAAAAACCGAACCGAACCAATTTGGACCGGTTTCGAATCCAGTTCCATGTCTTCAAAAACCGAACCGGACCGAACCGAACCGGTGAAACTAAAAAAATATATAATTTTAATATATATTTATATTTAATGCTATATTTTTAATTTCACTAAAAAAAACTTAATATTTATCCAAGTTCAATGTCAAAATATCTCTCTTTTCTCACTTTAATATTTATTTTTATATGAAATTGAATAATTTGTTAATTTTCAAGTAAAAAAAATAATATTTCAGTTGAGAATTGTATTAAAAAATAATTTTAAAAATCCGGTTCAAAATCGAATCGGAACCGAAACCGGACCGAAATCGGTTCAAACTGAACCGGACAGTTTTTAAAATTTTTTTATTAAAACCGAACCGAACCAAACCGGATGAATAGTACCGGATCAGTTCTAATTTGAGGCAAAAACTGGTCCAAACTGAACCGTGCCCACCCCTAATAAAGGCAAAGGCTTGCTTGGATTAGAATTGAGCTAATTCCAACTAAGCCCAGTAGCACATCAGGTGCAGTAAAAATAACTAGGGCTTTGTATTACATATTAGAACACTCCAATTTTGGGGGAAAAAAAAGGGCATGGCCATGGATGACAACAACGCAGAGTTAGCCATTGGGTGCTTCGTCTCCATCAAGACCACCTTATTAGTCATTTGTCGGTGCATAGTTGAAGGGAAAAAAAAACCCCAACTTCAGATTTCAGTAAAAAATAAATTTTTTGCTAAGATTAGATATGGATATGCTCTGAGATACTGATCTGAGTAAGAATCTAGCAGGAGGAACGTCACCGTCTTGCTGCTAAGCTAAGAGCGAATCAAAGAATCTGTACAAGAAAAACCAGTTATGAACCTTAAAAGATACCCAAAAAAAAACTATCCAGCAAAACAGATCCAATCGATGCCCAGTAAGAAACAAAAAGAGAAATCAGACAGGGAGGAGAGGAGAGGAAGAGGAGAAGAAGAGAAGAAGTTGAGGCTGGGTTTTCTTCAGAAGAGAAAGAGAGAGAGAGAGAGAGAGAGAGAGGCAACGACAGAGAAAATGGAAGGAAAAAAAGAAAAGGCATGCGGCTAGGGTTTGGATTTGGAATAATGAGAGAGTGAGAGAGTGAGAGAGAGGAAATAGACATGCGGCTAGGGTTTGAATTTTGGCTGAGGTGATACTAATTATAAAAGGTAGGCTACTAAAAAGATTAAAATATAAAGTGTTGGGCTTGAGATATAGATGATAGGGTTAGGCCCAATTCTTTGGGCTTCAAAGTGTGAATGGAAGGTTAAGGTAAAATAAGGCCCAATGTATATATAAAAATTAATTATATTAAAGCCGGTTCAGTCCGGTCTGATTTTTGGAGGTATGGAACCGGAACTGGAATCGGTCTGGTTCGATTTTTGACCAATTGTTGACTTTTTAGTCAACTCGGATTTTTTTAAAATTTTTTTCGGTGCGGTTCGGCTCGAATTTCCGGTTTGCTGGTTTGAATGCCCCACCTTATGATGTTGTTGGTAAATTTTCATATAAAACTATTGTAAATGTTGATAATGGCTGAAACAGACATGGTATTAAAAGTGTTATGTGCTAACTATACGGTGGTGGTAGGGATGGCAACGGGTCGGGTAAGGGCCAGGTATGACAATACCATCCCCGTTCTCTTTCTCCATCCCCGCCCCCGTCCCTGAACCCATCCCCGTTTAATAGGTTTTGGGGAATCCTCGTCCCCATCCCTGTCGGGGGATTATCCCCCATATATATATTTTTTTTTTGCGTAAAAAATATTTATTATACATTTTAACATTAAGTTTCATATTAAATTATCATTCAACATATCCAAATTAACTATAAAGTTCAACTCAACTATTTAAAATCACATCAATATGAAATTGCAGAGAAGATTAGGAAGAATTAGGAGAGAGATGTTAATTTAGGGTTAAACTTAAATATTATAATTACATTATTTATTTATTTAAATATAAACATATATATTTTCGGGTCGGGTTTGGGGATGGGGACGCTAATACCATCCATTCCCCATACTCGGTGGGAATTTTTCAAGTTCGGGGATCCCTGTACCCGATACCTGTTTGGCCCCGAAATCACCCTCTGTTAGAGTCGAAGCACGCTCCTGGGGGGATTTTTGCCATGGTGGTGGTCATAGTCTGAAATATCGATAATATCGACGAAATATCGAGGATATTTCGATTTTTTCGAATCACAGATATTTCGGAACATATCCATGTACATATCGTATAAATATCGACAATATCGACGATAATATCGGAAAATATGGATGTCGATAATTTCACTCATACTTCAGTAAAATTTTGTCAAAATATCGGTGTAATATTGCAAAAATATCAAAAATATCGAAAATATCGATGTAAAGGGAAAAAAAAAGGAAAAGAAAGAAAAAAAAGGAAAAAAGGGAGAAAAAAAAACACAAAAGGGGATTTAAACCCTCCCATTTTACTCCTACAGCACCTTAATCACCATATCACTTATGTTTTTGTGATAATATGCTAAAATATTTATATTTATATGGGTGACATGTTAACAATTAGATGATGAAGATAGTGAAAAATTTGAACCTCATAGGAACTGTATGTGGTACTAAGTCACTTATGTATATTACCATGCAATGTATGAAGTGTAAAATACTGTAGTAAATCATTATATATAAATGATTATGGTGTGTTTAATCTTTTTTCATTAATTACTACATATTTTCTACACTCACAATGTTTGCCAGCTCACTGTATAATCAACTTAAATCAGTTAAATCCATCATGCAATGCATTTTCTTCTAATTTTTTGCGATAAACTAATAGATAATTGACTAAATAAACATTCTCTAAAGTTTCAATAAAAATTTCCAAGTTTTTCTTACAATTTCTATGGGTTTTATTCAATTTTTATCGATATCGATAATATCTCGATATTTTCATATTTTTGGACTACCGATATTTCCGATATTATTGATATTTTAGACCTTAGTGGTGGTAGAGGTTGAGGTGAAAAATTCACTATTCCGTGCTTATTGTGAAAGTAGCTTTCTAAAGCAACCTAGAAGCTGCTGTTAAGAAGCCATTACTTTTAAAGTAATTAATTTTTTTTTACCAAACACCTTAAATTACTTAATTTTAAAGTGAAGTTGATTTTTAATGGAAAAAAAAAACAACAACAACAACAATCCCAAACGAAACCCGAGTCTCTTCTTGTACTAAAAAAAAAGTAAACGAAAGGTCAAAAGAGAAGAAAAACGGCGCGCAAGTAAGTCGTTTTAGCATTTAAGAAGGATAACGAGACGACGTCACTAAATTGCATAATTTGGTAATCTACGACAAACAGCAGGCTATTACGGCACAACAGAAACATCAAAACAAAAGAACTGTCTCCACCAATGAGGGACCGCGCAGATCACAAACCAAAGGTCTGTATGGTCTTTTTAAATTTTTATGGCCACTCCAAAGGCGACACGCGTACCACGAAGCAAACAAATTTACGTCTTTCGAAACACGAACTCTGTAGTTGTTACATAAACTCCCCAGTTCTTCTCTCTGTGTCACTTCCCCCCCCTCTCTCCTAGGGCACAGAAATACCGAAATCCATTCAAAGATTTCATTTTCTTTCTCAGACCTCGTGCGTTGTAGCCATGGCGGACGCTCCTTCCTCTCCAGCAACAATCCTAGAATCCAATCCCCAATCCGATACCCCCAAACCCCAATCTAACCAACCGGATCCCGTTCCCGCTTCCACACCACCGCCATTATCATCATCAATCCCCATCCCCGTAAACCCTAATTCTAATCCGCCTCTGGTGTCTCTGCCACTGCCGCCGCCGCCTCCTTCGATCTCCTACGCTCCACAACAGGGCTCCGGTGCCGGACCTCCGTCGGCGCCGTCGTTTCGGCCGGTTCCTCAGTTCTCTCCAATACCGAGCCCCGGCGTGCCGAATCCGAATTATCACAACCCCGGTGTCCAGCCGCCCGGCGTGAGCTCTGGGTCTCCGATGGCTCCCGGTGTGCCCCCGCCGTCGTCGGTGCCGCCGCATATGATGCATTACCAGATGCAGCCCATGAGAGCGTACGCGCCGATGCCTAATGGATATGCGGCCATGCCCACTGGTGCTCCTCAAGGCTCCATGCCTCTCCCTGGTGGGTTTTTGCTTCTCTGTACATCTCCTACGTTAATTTACATAGTGTAATTGTTGCATACGATTGTCTTTTAAACTGGTTTATTGCTTATCTGTATCTATTATGGTGGTTCCCATATTGCAATTGCTTTGGTGTTATTTTTCTTTGAGTTGTTTAGTTTATTTTGCTCCAGCTGATTAATAAGCGCGAAATTGCTTGAATGCATGAAGCTTTCTGTTTCTCAGTCTGGAAAAAGTGAAAAAGTAAATGACTTTTTTAATAGCATATCGAGCTGTTGCATCTAATTTATGGATAGCAAGTAAATGAAGATTAATGGTATAATGTAGTGGGAAGAGTTTGTTAGAGCAGAGTTCGGAGTTTGTAAAAAAAAATAAAAAATTCAGTGTGTTAGATTAAGGGTATCGATGACAAGATGTTTTCTCCTACAGTGTCTTGATTGAATTCGGTGAGAAAGGTTGGAAGGCTTGCTTCATATTGCTTTGAGAACTCCCCATCTACAACTCCTTTTTTGGTATGCACATATTCTAAAGTTTTATGTAAGCTCAAGTTGGTCTTCGAGTTCAAAATTTAAATAATATTCCCACAAATTGGAAACTTTTATTTTTCAATTTGTCATGCTAAAGTTGTATTATTATGTCGTGTTCATTTTAGTAGGATGCTTTCTGGTAGTTTTAAGGATACTTTCCCTTTTCATGGGTTTATGAATTGCCAGAAGCAGACCATGTTTGCAACTGAGTGCTCATTGCCCTTGTGTTCTAAGGTATCACAATCCTTCCAACTGCAGTCTCACTATCCATAGATACACACACACACACACACACACACACACACACACACATATATATGTATATATTTATTTATGTCCATCATCCATTCATCTATCTATCTGTCTATCTGTCTATCAATCAATCTACTTATCTATAAATCTAAACATCTAATCATGTGTTTGTGTGTGTTATATGTTGTGCATGCTTGTTTTGTTTTTTTTTTTAAATCTTCTGTTGTTCTCATGCTGCATCACCTGCTGCTATCTTTCCAAGATCAATTGAACTATCAATATATCTAAATATATACAACTTTCATCAACCTCTATATTCATGAGATGTTGATGGTTTTATTTTACTTGAGAAGGCTACTATGGTCCAAGTGGTATAAGGTAAGCACAGTTTACTCATTCATGGTTTATGAACACGATGCTATTTCTTAATTTTTCCTTCAGGTTATCTGTTCAGCTGGTGGTAGTTGCCATGCCTGTGCTGCCATCTCTAATATGCTTTTAATGTGTGGTAACAAAAATCAATCATTTCTTGTCATATTGTTTTTTGATACATCTGTTTAATTAGGGTGCACCTAGTTATCATGGTATGCAGTTAATAAACGTGATCTGATGTATTTGCAAGATATTTGTTTCTTTCTTTGTAGGACTTGCTCGTTATCCTTCTCCATATCATGCAATGCTTCGGCCTGCATTTACTCCGCGTCCACCAGGATCAATTGGTTCGCTTCCAGGTTTACCACGTGGCCCTGTTCCTGGGATTCCTGGAGTTCGCCCAATTATGCCCCCTGTTGTTAGGCCAACTCTTCCTAGTGTTACTCCAGCTGAGAAACCACAAACCACTGTTTATGTTGGGAAGATACCACCAACCGTGGATAATGATTTTATGTTATATCTCCTCCAGGTGTGCTTTCAAATATTGTGATCTCTGCCTTCTTTATCAACTTAGCCACAATGTTCTTTTTATGTTACCGAAATTTTATAAGTAATTTCGTTGAAGTTTTTGGTGTATGATATTTTGCTTTGTGATGGTTTTACATTTTGTTAAGTTATGTGGACCTGTCAAGAGTTGGAAATGTACTCAAGTTCCTACAGATGCGACTCCTAGAGGGTTTGGGTTTTGCGAATTTGAATCTGCTGAAGGAGTTCTTCGTGCATTACGCCTTCTGAGTAAATTTAACATTGACGGGCAGGACCTTGTGGTATGTCCTGATTCCGTGTTTATATATTTTGTTTTTCATTATGTCTTCTTGTCATTGCCATTATGTTGCAACAGGAATTTACATTCCCTTCCTTTGTAATCATATTCTGCATACTGCACGCTTAGTTTTGCTAATGTTTGTTTTTTCTATATCATGTTGTAAACTTAACAGTTAAATGTTAACCAAGCAACGAGAGAATATCTGGAGCGGTTTGTTGAGAAGAAAACGGAAAACTCAAAGAAGCTCAAAGAAGCTGAAGCAGCTGAGAAAGAGGATGAAAGTGCACTAGGTGTTGAGAAGAATGTACCTTCAAATCCTGCTGTATTGGACTCAAAGGAGGAGGATAGTAATTCGAGTAACAAAGAAAATGACGCTGCCAATTTTGGAATTGTGACTGACGAAGACAGAGAAGCTGACCGCGAAGCTATGGAGAAGCTTACAAGCTTGATAGAGGAGAGGTTAAAAACCAAACCTCTCCCTCCACCACCCACACCAGCTCCTGGCAATGGCACTGGGAATTCAAACTCAGAGCTGCCAGCTAAATCAAGGGATGGAGACTCTGATGTTGATATAACGCGAAATGGTAAAGTCTCATACTTGAAACTAGTATTATACTGGACAGTGTTTTGTGATTATTGAAGTTTGTACTTAATAAGCAATGAAGTTATTTAGAGTCAATTATTTGGTGGCAGTTTTGTTGTCATAGTTATAGTCGTCGTTATCATTTTCAGATGCTTCAGAAGAAAAAAATGATGAAGAGACAACTAGTGACAACAAAGCAATAAGTGAGCAGGATAGGCCTGAAACAAGCTCACCTGACAGGAATAGAAAGCAAGATAGGAGGAGTAGAGACAAAGAGCGAGATCTGAAACGAGAAAAGGAGCGTGAGATTGAAAGATATGAAAGAGAAACAGAACGAGAACGGGTACGGAAGGAGAGGGAGCAAAGGAGAAAAATTGAGGATGCTGAGCATCAGTATGACAAATGTCTCAAAGATTGGGAGCATAGGGAAAGGGAGAAAGAGAAACAAAGGCAGTATGAGAAGGAGAGGGAGAAAGAAAGGGAACGCAAGAGGAAGAAAGAGGTAATCTATGAAGAAGATGATGAGGATGAAGATTCCAGAAAAAAGTGGAGGAGGAGTGCGCTGGAGGAGAAGAGAAAGAGGAGACTACGGGAGAAAGAAGATGACTTGGCTGACAGGCAGAAAGAAGAGGAAGAAATTGCTGAGGCCGAGAGGAGGGCCGATGAGGAAAAGCAGCTACAGCAAGAAAGAGAAGCATTGAGGGATTTATCTGTCCATGCAGCTAATGGAAGCGAACAAGTGGCTTTGGCTGAAGAATCCTTTGTGGAACTGAGAGATAAGGCTACTGAACAGAATAACGAGGGTGATTCTGGTCATGAGAATCATATGGGTAAACTAAAATTACTTGTGAAGTTATTTATTGCTTTTATAAACCTTTTATCTTTCTTCCCTTTCGTTTTCATTTTTTCTTATATGGTTTGACTTGATGTGATAGGTTATGGAACTTTACAGAATGGTAACAGTGGTGATGAGTCAACAATGACATCAGTTCATGCATCAGAACCACAGCAGAGTGGCAGTGCCCCAGCAAAAAAGTTGGGTTTTGGCCTAGTAGGGTCTGGAAAACGTACTGCTGTTCCTTCTGTTTTCAATGAGGAGGATGATGATGCACACAAGGACAAAAAAATGAGGCCCCTGGTTCCCATTGATTATTCAACTGAAGAACTGCAGGCTGTCCAACAAACTGCTTCTGGGCCTCCATCAAATTTGGCTGCAGCTGCAGAATTCGCAAAGCGAATTTCAAATGTTAGTTCTAGGGAAGAGAAACCAGATACAGATAAGGAAAGAAATAGACGTGCTAATGATAGGTCGAGCCAACGGGATAGGGACAGGAATGATGATGACACTAATCGCACTAGAGATGAGAACAAGGAGAAGACTGACCGTGATACCAATCGAGAACATGGGCTGGATAAACCAAGGACAACGGATAACAAAAAACTTTTGGATGCGAAACAACTGATTGATATGATTCCAAAGACGAAAGAGGAATTATTCTCATATGAAATAAATTGGGCTATTTATGACAAGGTAAGCATGCATTAGGCCAAAATTCTGAAATTTTTTGTTTAAACTTGGGCTACATGAGTGAAAATCATTCATTGTAATTGTTTAATAACTGCTCATAAATTGTGTTTGATGTTTTCTACTTTCACAGCATGCACTACATGAGAGAATGAGACCATGGATTTCAAAGAAGATTACAGAGTTTCTAGGAGAGGAAGAGACCACACTGGTAGATTACATTGTATCTAGTACTCAGGAACATGTGGGAGCAGAACGCATGCTACAGCTGCTTCAATCCATTTTAGACGAGGAAGCTGAAATGTTTGTTCTCAAGATGTGGAGGATGCTCATCTTTGAAATTAAGAAGGTTGAGACAGGTCTTGCTTCAAGAACAAGAGCATGAACGTGAACACGACGGTTTTGTTTGTAGGTTGTATTTTTGTTGCTGTAGACCTGAGTCTTGTTAGTATTATACATCCATTGGCCTACCCCTTGTTTCACTCCTTCTTACATAGGATGGATTAGCATAGATGGCTGTCAAGGCTAAACCATATTCTTCTGTTTGTATTGCTTCAAAGTACAGTTTTAGTCCATAAGCAAATAAACCCGTTTTTGTCTTCATTGCTCTTGTGGGTTGTTTGTAGCTTTGGAATCTATTAGATGTCCTGTTGGTAATTCTTTGCCAAAATAATACTTGTATTCATGTTTGGCGCTTTCATTATGGGCATAATATTTTGAAGTGCACGACACAAGAATTCTCTCTGACCATTACAGCTGTGTTCGCTTTTGAGAACACCAAGCACACGCATCCAACCCAGGTGTATTATTTTGTAAGGTGCAGGTTTGTATTCTGTGAGGCACTTGAACTTTGTATTCATTGCCCCTCACTTTATCTCTCTCTCCATTGATATAGGTTATTGGGTGATTATGAGGAGAGATAAAAGGGAGGTGTAATGAAACAAGGATAGGGAAGCTTTTCTCATATGACATTGGCTTTCGTTTTAGGAGCCGGATTTCATTTGGAAATGCAATGACTCTATAAACCCTGGTATCTTGTCGGTTGTGGTGGATGAAACACGACAAAGGGATTGGGAGAACGGAACCAGAACTACAGCCAGCAAGGGGTCCAATTAGAACTTAAGTTTATAACTTGATGACCACCAGTAAAGCAACACATCCAGACTTTCATAATTCAACTGAACAAATTGACAGATCAACCAACCATTTACAATTCATAACCCATGTTTTGGGAAAAGGAAAAAATTACAATATTTCAAACAGTTAAGTTACACAGCTTTACAAAAGGAGGGTACTAGCAAACCCAACCCAACCCAACCCATCCCCCAACAGTGGGACTTGGCAACAGCAGTACGTTTGGGAGTTTCTGGTGTAATAAAATTTGCTCAAAACTCAGATGACCCAGAACCAAGATACAACTGAACCAACAGCCAGACCCACAACTAAGAACAACACAATCACAATCCCTGCAGTCTCCGCATGCTGTAATTGGACGATCTTGGGAGCCAAAATCATCAACACACTTGTCAAGTAGCCATTAGTAAGTCCCAAAAGGCAAGTAAGTATTGTCACTGGAATCTCTGTTCGGAAGAATTTGGGGCCATGCAAGCACCCATAGAAGAGAGGAAAGAAGAGCAATCTTATAACTGTGCCGCCGATCGCAACCTTAGAATTTTCGAGGAGATATACAGAAGTCAGAGACTTGCCAATAAGATCAAACACATTGTAGCCTGTAATAAGGATGATTGGGTACCAATCCTTGAGAATCTGAGAGTGTACATCTTCAGTAATATATCCTGGAAATATTGCCAAAGTCACAACATAGATAAGAATGATGCCAGATCCATACCACTTGACTCTGTCAACTACGCGCCACAAAGTTGATCTCAACACAGACGGAGTCAAAGGACCATTCTCTTCCTTCTCCTCATTTATAGCCTGAGTCTTCAACTCCGCATAGTACTTCATAACTGGAAGCCTTGGTGCCACATTGTAGAAAACAAGGCATATGACCATAACTACTATCCCGACAGCGAAGTAAAGGTTTGCGCTTTTTCTCAGGCCATCAGCATTTTGTGGATATACAGCCTTAGTTATGATCCTCAGAGCAGAAACAAGGACTCCTGGAATCAATCAAAAATTTGGGAAAACACATTTTAGGCATCCCTCGTGAAACTTTGATGAACTTGCATAATCAGTAAACCTAGAATAGCAAAATTTCTATGCTTTCTAGTCTGTTAGTCAGCAATGAATTTTTCATTTTTTTACTTTGACAGAGAACTACTTATTCCACAAATGCTGGAAATCTTAAAACATTCTAAAAAGGGCTTCCTTTCTTTGATACCAAAATCAACTCAAAGCAGCATTTATTACACAACCACCACAAAGTTACCAAAACAAATTCTGAGCGCTTATAATTCACAGAACGAAGCCATACCCAGAAACCAAAACCAAATAAAGAGCAAAACCCATAAACTGAAATTATCCCCAACAAACCAAATAGCAGAAGTTACCTGAACCGGCAGTCCCAGCCACAACGGCTTGCATATAAGTCTCGGGCAACTCACTAGCCGCCCCAATGAGCGAGCCTTGAACCAAAGCATCAGCCAAACCCGAAAGCGCAACCGTTGCAACCGTCACGTAAAACCCGTCGTACAACCCGACCCGACCTTTGATGTAAAAGACATCCATGAGGGGCACGATGAGCAGGCAAACAACGAAGAGGCCCAAACCCACATTGATCCGGACATAAGCGTCGGACTTGTGGGCGTAGAAGATTATGATGAGGAGGCAGACGAGGCCCACCACGAAGTACGCGACGGCGAATATACGGTCCACGCTTTCATCTGGGTAGAGGTAGGCGAAGTAATCGACGGCTGTGATGAAAGCGTTCCATGGGAGGAGGTACCCAGCACCAAGTGTGAAGTAGATGATGTAGGCCAAGTGGAACGAGTCATTTGGGATTTTATTGGGTGTGGTGGCGGATACGGTGGGGAGGAGGACGCTTGACTCGGAATCTTCGTCGGCGGTTTTGGCATTGAAACCCATCGGAAATCGGTGGATTTGTCTCAATGGGTTTCTGGATTGGGTCCGGCGGATGAGGAGCAACGGGAAAATCCCCAAAGCTTCAAGCCATTCTTTTTGGTGAAGATAATGATTTGGGGTTATTGACCGAAATGATCCCCAACTTTTGCTACAGTCTTAATTTAGTCCATCAACTAAAATTTTTATTTTAATAGTCCTCTAAGTTTTTCATAGTATCAAATTGGTTCTATGTCAAAAGTCCGTCAATTTTGCCGTTAAATTCAGGGGTAAAATTGTATTTTTAGGGCCCATCCAACTCCAGCGCAAACCTTGGTGGTGCTCTCTGGCTGTGCTGCTTCTTCACAGGATGAGCTTGTTGAGGCAAGGAGGAGTCCTTCCTCTTGCTGGAGACAAATGCGATGAACCGAAAATCAGAATGAACAAAATTTTGCGAGCTAATCTTACGGTTTGCCTTGGAGATGTTGTGTCTATTCATCATTGCCCTGCCCTGATGTCAAGTATAGAAACCAGGTTCACATCCTTCCAATTGATGATACAATTGAAGGGGTAACCGGAAACTTGTTTGATCCAAATTGAAAGCGGGAGTGTTCTCTTTCAAATCTAAAAGAAAGCTAGCTCTGTGTGTGTGAGTGAGAGAGAGAACCTGCAAAGGTATATTTAGCAGAGGTTTTGAAAGGCATTGACGTTGTTTGAGGAAAGAAAGAGCAGCCAAGTGTTGAGCTAGGCCGTCATTGAGAGAAAATGGTCAGGATTAAGCTTGGAGGTTGGGGAGGCTACTTCGTTGAGGAAAATATCATAGGGAAGCCATAGTTCACCATCATCCAGATTTGGAGGAAACCCAGCCATTTTAAGCATAAGCCCACAAAACTTCAAACACCCAGAAAAACAATACAAGAAGAAGAACAAAAAATACGTAGAGCCCTTGAAGAAATAGAGAAAAGAGCAAACCCAAAAGACAAAGAAATATTTTTCTTTTTCTGGTTCAATAAAACAGAGAAAGATAGAGAAGGAAAAGCCAATTTCAAATTTGAAGCCTCAACAAGCTCTGCTTGTGAAGAAGCAGGTGGGGAGCCGGTGGTTGGGGGTGGGGATGGGGTGATACCTGGGTGCGGGAGAGAGGAACAATTGACAGACTTTGACGGTAGGACTGTTTTGACATTAAATGAAGAGTTGAAAGACTATTGAAATGAAATGGGACTGTTTTGACATTAAATGAAGAGTTGAAAGACTATTGAAATGAAATGTTTAATTTGTGGACCAAAATGAAACTCGAGAAATAGTTGGACCATTTCAGTAAAAAACTAATAATTTGGTGATGGAGGTTTGGTAGGACTCGTTTTTTTTTGGTCGAAAGTTAGGAAGGACTGTTGGTGGAGTTGAAGATGGAACAATACGGCGTCGTTTGGGGTCAATTATTGAGACGTTACGTACTCAACAACCCCATATAAAGTAAAGTCACGTGCTTTCATTTGAGGGGGTTTGAAGATACTTGCTTTTTTTAACAAGTCCGCGAAGGTTGGCTCCAAGGGACAGTTGTTGGCGTAGAGCTGAAGAATTTGTACCATCTCCTAGTTTTTTTGGTAAAAGAATTGCTTGACTAAAACCCAGCTATTAAGTGGGTCCCTGTTAATTACAGGGTAAAAGTTGAGCCCTCCAGGGCAAGGCCAAGACCCAAGTAGGGATGGCAAAAATTTCCGTAGGGGCGGGTCTTCGTCGAGTCCCCGATCTTAACGAGAGGAGATTTTGAGGCTAAATAAGTATCGAGTATGGGGATTTCCGAACTTGAAAAATCCCCGACGGATATGGAGAGGGGATGGTATTGGCGTCCCCATCTCCGAACCCAACCCGAAAATATATGTTTATATTTAAATAAATAAATAAATAAATAATTATAATATTTATGTTTAACCATAAGATAACTTCCCTCTCTTAATTCTTCATAATTTTCCATGGAATTTCATATTGATGTGATTTTGAATAGTTGAGTTGAACTTTATAGTTAATTTGGATGTGTTGAATGATAATTTAATATGAAACTTAATGTTAAAATGTATGATAAATATTTTTTTATACAAAAAAATAGGGGATTCAGGGCGGGTATGGCGGATAGTCTCCCGATGGGGACGGGGACAGGGATTCCCCGAAATCTAATAAACGGGGATGAGTTCGGAGACGGGGGCGGGGATGGAGAGCGGGGATGGGGATGGTATTGTCATATCCGACCCCTACCCGACCCGTTGCCATCCCTAGACCCAAGCTCTTGTTTTTGGATGAATTCTATTGGCATTATGAAATTACTTAATATAGCTTATCAATTCTAAAACGTGCAGAGGATAAAATAAAGGAATACAAAGTGAATTATTTTATGTGGTAAAATGCTATTTCTAAAGAAAATCTACGGGACTCTTCATTCCAAAATAAATACACTATAGAACGATAATTACAAGAAGTACTCACTCACGTACTTATCCTAAACACATTCTAAATAATGTTTACCGACTTCTTCGTAACTCAATTTCTGTCACGGAATAATCTTCTGACACTCCTTATGTTGAACGCAATATTGGTCACGATTTCTTCAAACTTGCCTGAGAAAAACCACCACCACGGTCTTGGTGCTCTCAACCGTATAAGTCACCGAACATGCAAATGAATGCAATATGAATGATGAAAGTATTTGATAAATCACCACGTAAACATGGAACACTTGATGAATTATCTCAAAGTTATGCACAACAGCTTTCTTAGGAATTTTAGATGCTCACATACAAATCTTGAAAGTATTTTAGGATGCTAATAAAAAAAAGGTCATCTTTTGTACAATCTGATAAAAGATGTCTTTCACTACAATTAACTATTGTAGAAGAAAATAATATCTACCAAGATAAATCAATAAGACCAATTAAGTAGGAGATGACTTTAATAAGGCAACGTGCCCTCCAAGTCATAAGAGGAAAAGTAATGTTTTAATGAGAATCAAACTAAGGTCCAACTAGGAAAGTAATATCAAGAGATAAAATCTAATTCTATTAAAAATAGGGAGCTTCACTAATACACCCAAAATAGGAGCTGAAATTATAAATAAAAAAACCCCACATGGAATGCACTTTAGAAACAAACTCAAAATACATTTACTATATAAGAAATTGGTGTTGAAGTTCCTATAAATTACAGGTGCCACTAATGCCCAATAAAAAATAAAATTAAAAAACCTCAAAAAACACCCAAAACAAGCCAGCCCAATTTTATTAAAAAGCCCTATTTTATTTTATTTTTTTGTTACAAAAAGTCGAAACATTTTATTACAACACAAAACTGTCTCGAAAACCGTAACTTCAAGCACGCATCTTCATTAAACCATCTCTGCAAAACGTCTCTTCATTTCACCGTCTTCATCATTTATGCAAACTGAAACTCCATAACTACCACCAAGCTTGATCTACTTTCAAAAACCAACACCACACACTAACCTCCACCTACAAAACAAAGACAAAATTTCAGAGAACAATTTCAACAAAAAAAGGCTTCAAAGGTAAGACATTTAAAAACCAAACCTTTATTGTAATATTGATTAATTGCTGTAAAGTTCCAGTCTATAGTAATAACAGTATTTTAGATTCGAATCCAGGATAAAATCTTGAAACTATATTGGATTTTCACTATTGGACTAACTGCATATGACTATAAAATATTCAGTTTTCAACAACTCAAAAAAGAAAGAGATATTTAGTCAAATACATATTCTTAACACTGCTAGTTTACTATCATGTTGATTAATGACTATAAAGTTCAAGTATAAGGTAATAACACTACTTGTTTCCTATGGAATCCTATTTCTAATACATGTCGATCATTGTAAAGTTCCAGTCTAAGGTAATAACACTCCTAGTTTCCTATGAAATCCTATTTTTAATGCATATCTACCTCTGTAAAGTTTCAATCTATGGTAATAACAGTATTTTAGATTCGAATCTAGGACAAAATCTTGAAACTATATTGGATTTTCATTATTGAACTGATTGCATAGGACTATAAAATGGTCGGCTTTCAGCAACTCAAAAAAGAAAGAGATATTTAGTCATATACCCATTCTTAACACTGCTGGTTTACTTTCATGTTAATTAATGGCCGTAAAGTTCCAGTATGAGGTAATAACATTGATTGTTTCCTCTGAAATCCTATTTCGAATGCATGTCTACCATCGTAAAGTTCCAGTATATGGTAATAACACTGCTAGATTCCTCTGAAATCCTATTTCTAATGCATGTTTACCCCTTGTAAAGTTCTAGTATAGCATAATAACAATGCTAGTTTCATATAAAATCCTATTTATAATACATGTCTACTACTGTAAAGTTCCAGTATAAGGTTATAACACTACTTGTTTCCTATAAAATCTTATTTCTAATGTATGTCTGTAAAGTTCCAATATAAGGTAATAACACTGCTACCTAACAACAAATTATAGTCGACTCAAAAATCAATAGTGCATAAACAGAAAAAACACGAATATATTCAATTGAAAAAACATACCTCAATTAATATGATAACCAAATCAAATATCACAAATTTGTAACCACAACTCAAACCAAAACACAAAAGCAAATCCATAACCAAACCGAATCTAAAATCAATCCAAATTATAAACAAAAAGAAATTAAAATCACAATTTAAAACTCAAACGAATATCTAAATATAAATTAGAATGAAATTAGAAAATCCAATAGCTTATCTCCAAATCGACAATAACAAAAATAAACATATAAAATCAAGAAGAATTGGATCTACATTTCAAATTTAAACTCCAAAATTGCAAAAATTATGAAAACTTAACCAGCAACTTAATTAATTGAACATGAAATCACCCAAATTAGACTACAATAAAATCGAATATGAATTCAAATTTAAAAAAAAAAATCAAATACCTCAAAATCGCAGATCGAATAGGATTTTATACTGAGCCAAGTCACCAATGCATGAGCCATTTCATCCCCTGAATCCGCCAAGTCATTGTCTATTTGTTCATGTTGCAAATCCTCCAATTTTTTCACAGATCCAACATCTAATGGATTGCCAGTGCCTCTGACTTTAGCTTCTGTCGTGCCATTTGGACTAACGTGCTTGAAGGCAGAGCCTTCGTCAACTCCATCTTCCAAAGCATTACTGCTTGATGTTCCCTGAATTGAGATGGTTGCAAAGTTTTGATCCACGGGCTTGGAAAGGGGTCTCCTAGTTTTCCTATATCCAAAAGGCGAATTAATTAGAATTATAAGAAATAGTTACCTTACACAATCAGAATCCTATGACTACATCATTCTTATTATTTTTTAGGGGAGAGAGAGAGAGAGAGAGAGAGAGAGAGAGAGAGAGAGAGAGAGAGCTTAGGATTTCATCGTCAAAACTGAGGTGGAAGAACAAAAACTGAAAATTGGGGTTGAAGATGAAGATGAGAGACTGGAGGTCGTGAGTATTATCTGGTATTTATTAGGAATTCCAATTTTATGTTAAAAGGGTAATAAAAGTATTTCATCTTAATAATTAAATTAAAAATATGTACAGCTGTTGATTTTTGGGTTTATTTTAGGTGTGTTTATATACAGTAAATAGTATAGGGTATTTTTATAGTTTTATGTATAGAAATGGATATTTAACTAATTTTCTATTAAAAATAAGATTAACACATAAGCATTTGAGTGAAAATAACTCCAACTAAGAATCCTATCATGAATGTATGATTATGTTATGATTTACCTGAAATCAATTTCCTCATATCGATCAAGTCACACTTTGAAAATCCAGGATTGAATGTGTTGTGCCAAAACTTCCAATGAAAGATATTCACACACTAATTCCCGACCTTTATTAGAGTATAGGAAATGCCAATACAATTTTCATACTAACACATTACAACATTGGAATTAATTAGAATTAAAAAGGATCATCTAGTGGCTTTTCTTGCTAATTTAGAGCCCAAGAATCTGTCATGACCCAAATAAAAGTCCAAGAATGGACAACTTGGTTGGGAGGGGAATTCTCATTTGGCACTCTCTGCATTAACTTGTTTTATTAGCTATGCTCAAAACTGCATCATTCATTGGTGCGGCATCAAGTTATCACATTTTTTGTAATCTTCATAAAGTCAACAACAGTTGATGACAGTTTTAGGAGATATAAAAATATTTTGAAATTGCGACTTTTACAAAGTTATTGTTTAGTATTAATGATATTCTTGGGGTGAAAAAGATATGATTGTCAACCACAGAGAAGTGATCAGGCACCAGCTCAAATGCCCTGATCCAAAATTGACCATCTGAACAAAAAGTTAAGAATTTTTCATCTTGGTAGCAACATCTGTCTTTGAGGGCAGCAAGCAATATCATGATCAAAGAGCAAAGTGCTTACTTGTCAGGTTAAATTTCTTGTATACATCCCTCCGGCCTCTGCCTATCCTCCCTTTTAAATGGAATTTGACCTTCAATCAACATAAGCCAGCAGGAGCAATGTACCATGCATTTTGTCCTATTTCTTTGTCCTACCCTTCAGAACCCACTTCAGAAATATCTTTGAGATTTATAATTTAGCATTACCCCTTTTATATATATATATATATATATATATATATATATAAAACAAATCAATGAAATGCTTTAGTTTGATTAATTCTTAAATATTAGTTTATTTGGTCCATGCTTGACACTGGAAAAATAAATAGCCTGCATATATCCAAACTACACCACCTCACAGCCATTTGCCTTGTATACATTATTCCAACTTCAAATAACTCCAAATTCTCTCCCTCTCTCTCTCTCTCTTTCTCTCTCTCTCACAAGTATATAAAAGTTTGCAGATAAAATTATGTCATTGCCGTCTCATCTGCACAAACTCATTCTCCTTAATTTATATGAAAATGAAAAATACTTTCCTTGCCAACGATCACAATACACAATCTTCTTTTCCCTTTTAGATTCTATACTCATTCCAGATACCAAGTTATACATTCTGAGCATCCTTTCTTCACACAAATACACACTAAAAGAAGTAAGAAAGAAGACAGTCTTCCTGGCCGGTTGAAGACATATGCATATCTTCAATTCTGTCACCAATCATCTGTGTTCATTCATTTCAAGGATGTCATAATTGGGATATCTACCTTTTGCTTCCCACAATGGCCAAACTTATCTCGAGTTTCCTCCGTCGTCATAATCCGATAATACTTGTCTTTATTTTCCTCAGTGCCTTATATTTTGTTTTCTCAGAGACCCCAGATGTTGAGTGTGTCATTGATATTCAGGCCTCTTCATCTTGGCGTAACTCAAGTTGTGAGGCAGGAAATTGGGGTGGATTTATCAGTAATTGTTGTGAAGTAGTTTTTGATGACTACCTGTATGCCTTGGGACAGAGGGCCAACCAGACCGGGAAGCTCTTCTTGAATTCCACAGAGCAGACAAACTGCTTAGTCCTAATGAAGGGTATTAAGGAGGATGTTTTGAGTTGTGGCATCGAGAAGCTAACAAGTGGAGCCGGCGGCTGCTCCGACTATACTAAACTAGATGTTTTTAATAATTTACGGAACACAATGGAAAGTTTAGAAGAAGACTGTAAGCTTTTGGGCACAGCCGAAAAATCTGATCTGGTTTGCAGTGCATGCTTGAAAAGGTGGGAAGAGATTGTTGCATCATCAGACAATAAGAGGGGTTCATCGAAGGTTGAAGCCAATATCTGTGGTTTTGCTGTTTTGGTATCCTTAACAAGCAAGAGGATTGATGATAAGGCTTTTGTTCAGGCACTTTATGAATGCCTTGGGGATCAGAGACTTTCAGCAGGTAGGCAGTCCTCTCCTTTTTTTCTTTTAGGCAGCCAGACAATCAGCAAAGATATTTGATTCTATTTCATGTCTTCATCTTTATATCTTTATACAATAATAAGTTGTAGCATTTTTGTTACTTAAACTCCAGCTAAGAAATTGCCTTTGCTTCCATTGCAGATGAACAGCGTAGCTCGGGGACTAATGCTATAAACTTGAGCACAGGTAATTTAAATACATTATGGTCATCACAGCACCTTTTGAGTCCTAAATTCTAGGAAGTTTCTTTGCTGGCAGTTTTTTTTAAGGTCGGTCATGATGAAGTGAGGTTTCATGGTAATTTTGATTAATTTCATGAGAATGTCAGGTATATGGATTGTCTCTGGTGGTCTAGCAGGAATTGCAGCAATGATACTCATTGCCACATGGACCTTATGTAGAAAAGGGCCTCAAAAGAGTGTTTCAGCTGAGAAATATGGTATTTCTGCAAAAAGTTCCACATCTCACTTGAAACCCAACGGTAGTTAAATGTTGCTAACTTGTGTTTTACTGGACAGCATCAAACGATTCACTGTCTGAAGAACCTGGCAGCTTTAAAATATCAATCAAGGAAATTTATGCAGCGACCGACAATCTAAGTGCAGTCAATTTCATTGGCCAAGGCGGAGCTGGTAAGAATGTCTATGATTCATTTTTTCTACTTTTGCTGTTGGTCATAATGACTGACTAATTAAAGATGTCCAAAAAGAGCAAAGCCAGCTCTGTAATGGAGACTAAACCCTCTCCCAGAACAGGAAGAAATTTTAAGCAGAAACAAAGGCATATAATAGAATTACAGAAGAGAAGCTACCAAGAACTGGCTTCTAAATTCTAATACTATTCTGATCATATTCCAGGAAAGGTATATAAAGGCATACTCTTGAATGGGAAGCATGTTGCAGTCAAGCACATAATCAATGATGGCTCTGTAGAGACATTCATCAGAGAAGTAACAAGCCTTTCCGATGTTAGACATCCGAACCTTGTAGCTTTGCTTGGCTATTGTGAAGATGTAGAAGAATGTTTCCTGGTCTATGAACTTTGTCAAAATGGGAACCTTTCAGAGTGGCTATTTGGTAAGTTCGTTCATATTTCCTTTGGTGAAAATTTTCTCTAGATTTTTCATCGATTGGAAAGCCAATTCAAAGCTGATTACAGGTAAAGATAAAAGTCTACCATGGATAACGAGACTTGAGCTTGCAATTGACAGTGCAAGAGGCCTTCGGTTTCTGCACACTTATCCGGATGGCTGCATTGTTCACCGCGATATCAAGGTAGGCCTATATTATCTGCACTATCTTCTATTTTTGCCCCCTCTGTTGCTGTTCGTTTGCCGCTCATTTCTTCAAACAATTTTTCTTGTCCCAATTGGCAGCCAACAAACATTCTCATCGACAACAACTTTCAAGCCAAACTGTCAGACTTCGGGTTATCTAAAGTTATGGACTTGGGCCAGTCCTATGTGAGCTCAGAAGTGAGAGGGACATTTGGTTATGTCGATCCTGAGTACAGACAGAACCACCACGTAAATGCTTCAGGAGATGTCTACAGTTTTGGAATAGTTCTTCTACAACTTATCTCGGGCCGCAGGGTTATCAATCTGAACTCACAAAAACCAATGCCACTTAGTAAAATGGTGAGAAACTTCATATTTTCCACATTTGTAAAGAACTATTTCAAGTCACAGATTTGGCTTATTATGTTCCATGCCTTTGCTCTACAGGCCAGGGCCCTCACAAAAGGCGGTGATGTAACAGAATTTGCAGATCCTAAGCTTAACGGGGAGTACTCGGTAGTAGCCTTCGACCTTGTGTTCAACCTAGCTTTGTCATGCACAGGACTAAAGCAGCAAAGGCCAGGCATGGAGCAAGTGGTCTCAAAACTGGAAAAGGCACTAGATATCTCAACCCAAATGGAGCCAATTTCTTTGACCGCACCAATCAACACTTGAAATTGAAGAAAGCATAGCAGAAAGTTTTTGTATATTGAAACAATCATGGATGATTTTCAGCTTAGAAAATGTATCATATCATTAATTATTACTGATTTCATGTGGAAAAGGAATTAGAATAGATTACAATACAACAATTTTTTTGTACAAAGCTTCATTGAAAAAAACAGAAGCTGATCATACAGTCATTAGCTCTTCAAAAAACCGAGCCAACAACAAAATAAAACCAGATAAAAAAACTAGAACAGCGCCATATCTACAGAAGACCCCGAATTTACAAGAGGCCTGAAAAGAATTAAGCAATGTAAGTATCCCACAAAAATTTGGGCTACCTAACGTGAACAAATCTCTCTTGAGGAAGAACTCCACGTGCCATTGGGCCAGAGGATCGTCTTTCATGGAATTCGTGTAGTAGCCTGATGAGAGCACTAGCCTTTCTGCTTGTTCGAGATGTGCCTTCACTGAGTTGGGAATATAAAGATCCCATAAGAGAAGGGCTCTTAACCAGAAGAAGAACAACATCATTGCCACCATTTAGACAAAGAGCCATCAACAAAGACACACAGAACTCCTTCCCTGCCCTTGGAATGGAGGAATTCAAAATCCTCACTATCGCATCCAAAGCTTTGCAACCCGAAATTGCAACTGATCCATCTGGTTTTTCCGCCAGAGTTGATAGAATTGCTAGAGCATCTGTGACAAGAACTTCACTATCAGAAGATGTTAAGATATTAACCAGCACAGGAACTAACCCTGCTGCTATCACCCTCCTATGATTTGCAGGGTGTGTAAGGAGCCCGAAAATCGCAACCAAAGCGTTTTTCTTGGCCCTATCTGTCCCATCCTTGATCATCTCCATCAAAGCCGGCATGACCTCTGGATTTTCTCCAATCAATATCCGGTACTCCTCAATCGAAGCGAGGTAAAACATTGTGCCAGCAGCATGCTGACAAGCCTCTGGTTTGAGACCCTTCTTTAACACATCCACAATCAAATCCAGACCCCCATTTTCAACAATCGCATCCTTGCTTTTGGAATGCTTGGAGAGATTCAACAAGGCTGCAATGGCATTCTCTTGGGTCACTGAATCTGCTGAAGATAACAGCTTTAACAAATGTGGGATCACACCAGCTTCAACCAAACAAGACCTGTTAAAAATGCTTGTTTTCGAAAGAAGCCGGATCTCATAAGCAGCCTTGTTCTGCTCTTCTCGTGTCCCAACATGTAGCCTGCCACTGAGGAACTCAGCCACCATCTTCGTGGCTCCCTCAGCTGCCAAACTGCCAGCAACTACAAGCCTAGTCTTCCCAATGTCACGATTTCGATGATCCGAAGCAGCAAACGGAACACAATTCGCAGCACAATACTGCTGAATCAACCTCTTCAGCGCCAAATTGGGGACCACCTCCATGTTCTTGAGCTTCTCACCCGTCTTGGGACAAATGGGATTGCCAGCTCTGAACCATTTCATAATCGAACTCCGATCGTAGCTATGCCCTGTCCTTATTGTCACAGGATCAACCATGATTTCCAACGAAATTGGGCACTGGAAATCTTCTACATTGAGACGATTCAACACCTCACTGCTACTGCATTTCGTCTCGGATCTTCGACCCCTTTCACCATCAACAACATTGAACAACACACATCGACAATAGCACATAAACCCCTTCAGGCTGCTCAAGAAACCCACTTCTCTCTTTTCTTCAGTCAAATTCTCAACCTCAATTTCTGAGTCCAAGAACTTGACTTGCCTCTCACAATTGCTCCACTTTCTAATCCCAAGATACTCGAGAACCCATTTCAAATGGCTCTCGCCCGAAACAACCCCTTTCTCAAACCCGACCAAGACGGACCTAACGGCCTCCACGACCCGAATATCATCCGGGTCGACTTCAAACATCGCCTTTCGCGCTTGCCTAGTCACTAATTCTACATGCTCCTTCACCTCAACCGGTGCGTTGACTGAACCGAGAGGCAGAACATCGAGAGCCGTACCCATGGCCCTACTCAAGACCCGAAAATGGTTCGCTACACGATCCGAATTCATCAGCATCCATACCCGGGCGTCGTCCCGGGTCAAATCTTCCAACAATAACTGGACTTTCTGGAAGGCCAAATGGAGCTCCGACAAGCACAGAACCGCCGAAGCCGAAAGACCCGACTGCCCGTCTCGGATTTCTTCGAGAAAAACTCGAACGACCCCGATTTGTCTTACGGTTTCGCGAGCGTTTCTGTTGTTGCTGGCGATGAATTTGGATTTGTACGAGCAAATGATGTGGGTGAGAGTGATGAGTGAGTTCAGGAGCGTCTGGGGAGATATGGCTTCACATGGATGAACCGCCGGGTATGTGAGAATCCGGCGACCCGACCCGCTTCTTTGGATCATTTGAAACAAAAGAACGAATGGATAAAAAGGTTGGTGTAAGGATTTGGGTTTTGTTTGTTTGTTTGGTTTTGAGGGCTGGACCTTCGCACGTTTATATAGGGAGAAGAGTTGGGACACGTGTCGAAGGGCTATTTGATAGTCAATGGGTTTACAGGATCCGAGGGCGCCTACAGAGTGAAACTTGAGAGTTCAGCGGTCAACACGTGGCGTGGGGGACACGTGGGCATGGGAAAGGCGGCTTCGTAGAGTATTTCGAGTTGGGGGAGGGCTAATGGGAGAGTGACACGTATAGCGTCGATTATGGAAAGGGAAGGTGAAGGGTACGTGAAGAGAGGTAGCCGACACTCGACACTTGACAGGTTGTGTGAATATTATAACGTGGAATTATTTTGAGGAATTTTTTATTTTTTATTTCCTTAGGATTAGTAGGAGGAAGTTGCGAATTTTACGTCCATTATGGAAGCAATAATCAATTTTTATTTTTATTTTTATTTTTATTTTTCAATTGATTTATGCAAAAGTCAAGCTTTGTAAATTGTAGTTTGTATAAAGGTCATGACAGTTGACAACAACAACAACAACAAAAACAAAACAAAAGAGGTCACGACTTTGTGAACATTGGATGGGAACAAGAGACTTCCCCTTTGGTTTGTGATTATTGCCATTGACGTGTAATTGACTAGGAGAATTCAACGTATAATTTTATTTACTTCTACAAAAATCTATTTACGAGTAAATATACATTAAACAATAAGAAGTTTGTAGTGCAAGTGGTTAAAAACACTTACACTTTTACTGGAGGTTCTAGGTTAGATTATTTTCTTCCTCAATTTCACTTATCTAAAAGAAAAAACAACCATAAAAAGAGATGTTGATATATTTGATACTTACATCGAATTACAATAAATTTTACTTGTATAAAAAGAAAAAATGACCACGAAAAGAGATGTTGCTATCTATAATACTTACATCAAATTTACAGTAAATAATAGGAGTTTATAGTTTCCGTGATAGAACACTTTATTTTTACTAGTGTACGTGCAACACTACACAATTCTACCTACTTTTTGCTTCTTCTTTTTTGGGCTTTTGCTTAGTGTACGGGTTCCCCATGTCTCTGGACTTCGGTGATGGAAAAATGAAACCAACTTTCCCCTTTAGTCTGAAGTGAAAACTACTCACTCAACTCCTTTAATAACTTTTTGGTTTTGATGTGGAGAGAAAACAAAAATAAAAAGTTCACAACTTGCGCAACTAGGAAAATCAGACTAGTTGGTATCTCGTTCTTGCTTCTAGCCAGCAGCCTCCAACAATATCTGGCATATTGTGATCCTGCCCATCATCTTTTGCAACAGGCTGGCTTAGATTTTGAAGGCTGATTCTCTGCTCTCTACATGCTACCATTTAATTATATCTTCTCACATCAATCAAATTCAGAATTTTAACCAAATCACAAGTGACACCACCATACAGTTTTCGGCTACTTGCAGGGCCTTTTATTGCACTGTATGGAAATATGTTATCTGTCATATCAAGCACCTCTCCAAAGCCAGCTACAAAACTTCTGGCAAATCTGGCCCTTTTGTGAAAGAGACTGAACATTTTTTGGTCAGCCTATACTTTTCCTTCTTGTTTTTGTTAAGGAAAACTCAATGATATATATGTTCTTCCATTCAATTCTGAATATATAACCTCCGAGTACACGTAATAATTGAATTTGAATTGGGACATCTTTCGTTAGTACAAAAAGAAAAATACTACTAGACCGAGAGCTAGTTAGTCACCACTAGTATTGTAGCTGCTCAATCGCGACTTGTTAACCAAAATGAGAAAAAGGAAAACAAAATGATTCATTTTCAGCTGGTCAAATAATTTGGCTAGGACCTGGGTGAAGGCCAACCCATTATAGTTTGGCCTAATTCAATTATATAGTACTTCCTTGTGCTTTCCATAACACCTGGACCACATCCAGAAGTTAAAATGGTGCATTCAACAGAGGAGGTTGCGGCTACGATACCCATCAACATTTAAGTGAAAGTCTAAATCATGCATTGCCCTGACTTTTGGGCAGCCCCAGCAGCAAGATGTACCAAGCCTCTCAAAATCACACTCACATGAGCTTTCTGATATTGTCTTTAGGGTTACAAAATTTAAAACGCCTAATAAAAGAGATACTATCATATACTAGGAAAGATATAGCCAGCCAGCTAATAGACAACTAAGCAAGATTATGAATGTGGTTTTGAACCTCCCTAAAACCTCTCCCAATAAATACCAATAACTCCAACCATTTTGATTCAGCTCTCTGATATAATAAAAGCTAAGATGGCATTTTTGCAGGGAAAACTCCCCTGCTTTTGTGTTTTAATTTTGTGTATGGCAGTACTGGTTTCTTCACATAATAGATACTACACAAGCCCAAGCGTTCCACGTTTGACAGACGCTTTCCCTCGCGTACCAATTAGTAATGGGTTTTCAAAAGCTTTCGGAGGCTCAAACATTCAGGTGATCAATGGATCCATGGCCACTCTTGCTCTTGACAAGTCCTCAGGTGAAGTCCTTATTCAGAGTGATGCTTAATTATGACCCTGATGATTTTTAAGTTATAGTTTGGTTGAATTCATTATTAATTATCAGGTTCTTTTGTTGTTGGTTCAACATGCAGGATCTGGATTGGCATCTGTAAACAAATATCACTATGGATTCTTCAGTGCTGCCATCAAGCTGCCTGCTGGTCTCACTTCTGGGGTTGTAGTGGCTTTCTATGTAAGTTCAATGCTTTATACAGTAATATAAGATGCATATATGTGTTGCAGTCAAGCCTAACATTTTGTATGGAATTTTTGCAGCTGTCTAATGCAGATGTTTTCCCTCACAATCATGATGAGATTGACATAGAGCTATTGGGCCATGATAAAAGAAATGATTGGGTCATTCAGACAAATGTATATGCAAATGGAAGTGTAAACACAGGAAGAGAAGAGAAGTTTTATCTCTGGTTTGACCCAACACAACAGCAGCATCAATACAGCATCATCTGGAACAACCATCATATAGTGTAAGCAAACCAAAATTCAGAAATCCAAAATGAATGGTTTGATATTTACCCAACTCTAAAATTGCCCATTAAAATTTGCAGGTTTCTAGTGGACAATATCCCTGTAAGAGAGTTTCAGCATAGCGGTTCCTTTTTCCCTTCAAAACCCATGTCAGTTTATGCAACAATATGGGATGCCTCACAGTGGGCAACTCATGGAGGAAAATACCCAGTTAACTACAAATATGCACCGTTTCGAGTTTCGTTTGCAGAAATGGAAATGAGTGGCTGCATATCCAATCCCACAGGAACAGTGACTTCATGTTCTAAGAACACTCCTTCAAGCTTGGACCCAATTGAAGGACCAGAGTTTGTTAAGTTGTCTAACCAGCAAATTAGTGCTCTGGGTTGGGCAAGAAGTAAGCTAATGTTTTACTCTTACTGTAAAGATACATCCAGGTTTAAAGTCATGCCACCAGAGTGCAAATAGTTTTGCAAAACACTATAAGATCGTCAAATTGTAAACAAGTTCAAGATATAGTTCAACATTCAAAATGTTCACCTCTACTACATTTCTTACTCTGTATCAAATACATTAATTACTTTTATGAGGATATATCATAAAACCATGAATTTTTTGCCCAGTCTTGGTGTCCCAAACATCTAATTTCATCAATGCTCATGTTGAATTATTAGGACACTCTTTTCACTTCTTCAATGGCTCTATGTAGTCTCCATTTTTTCTGTGTCTCTGTCCCTGTGATCCCTCTTGTTCCTGCACTAAGTTTAGCAATCGGTGATATGACAATACCAATTGGTACTACAAATGAAACTTTTTCAGGGCAATGAAGCCAACACATAGAAGTTTAGGCAAGACATCGTCCCATTAATATACTGTGAATGGGCCCATTTGGTCGAGGGTTCATCTTTTTGGACATTAGAAGTAGGCCCTGGGAGGCTTAGACGCAGGTGGGCTTCTTCCCCTTCATGTCATTTTCAGATCCACAAAGGGGGAGATATTCATTCCATGTCATCTAGTTCATAAACAAGCCACGAGCCATATCTGGCATTAGTAAGACAATATCCAACTAATAAACAGATAATCAGCCTATTATCAGCAACAGATTTTGATATGTGATTGAAAGAGGAGAAAATGATGCATCAACAAACCATAGAATTTGATTAGCCACTACACCAACCACTAAACTAGTAATTGACTGAACCAACCATTAATTCAACAAATACATTGCTTTGGTTCATTACAAAGAAGCAAGACTTTCATCATCAGCACCACCTAATGTCATCATGAAATCAATGCGTCAAATATTGATGCACTTCTCTCTTTATTCTTGGCATTGCACAGTGAAACTAAGCTTTTGAAGTTTATAGCCATGCAGGATTTTTCAGGGGCGTGACAATAGCCTTAACTTGCAAGTAATTAGAAAGACCATAAATGCCCTTTTCTCTTCCATGTCCACTCATCTTGTACCCTCCAAAAGGAATTGCAGCATCAAAGACATCAAAGCAGTTTATCCATACACTACCGACCCGCAATGCACGTGTCAATGTGTTTGCAGTATCTATGTTTTGTGTGAAGACCCCTGCAGCAAGCCCGTATCGCGTAGTATTTGCCCTTCTTATCACCTCATCAAGGTCCCTGCAATCAGCCATAATGTTAATGTTAATTCTAACAAAAGGGATTGGATAACAACAGGTTTAGAGAAGAAAGCTTTATTGCTCACTTGTATTTCAAGATGGACTGCACTGGACCAAAAATCTCATCCTGTGCTATTGGCATGTCATCCTACCCCACGAGACAACCATGTTTAGATCAATCATAATCATGTTTCAGCTTCTAGGTAAATATGGTTATGATCTGCAATGTGAAATAATATACCTTAACATTTGAGAATACAGTGGGCTTAATATAGAAACCCTTTGTGCCAAGCCTCCCTCCTCCAGTTTCCAGTGTAGCTCCACTTTTAATACCATAATCTATGTACCTCAGGATCTTCTCAAATTGGTCTGAATCAATCTGATTTGTTTGAGTAAGACTCGATTAGTATCACAAACAAAAGAATGCTAGTTCGCACAAGTATTGTCAAGGTGCAATCCAAAATAAATTTGCTGCAATGCATCTATATTGACTCCTTTCCTTTTTCCTTTTTTCTTTTTGTGTGTCATGGCTCATGTTTATTGAATGGTTTCAATAAGAATCAAGAAACAGTACTTTACAACACTAAATGGACATTGAGAATACAAAATCTCATATGCAGGTTAGGTTGTGCAACCACCTTTCGACAGCAGAGTTTTATGTTAGTTCAAAGATTAAATTCAAAAATTGATTGTAACAGGATTGTTGCATGGTAGAGCTGCCAATGTTTTACCTGAGGACCTTGCTCAACACCCCCCTTGAATGGATCACCAACAATGCGTTTCTCAGCACGGGCCCTTGCTTTCTCTATGAACTCATCATATACTCTTTCATGCACAAATGTACGAGAACCAGAACAGCAGCATTGACCCTATAAACAGAGGTGTCATGTAATCAACATATGGATTTCTAAGCCTTAAAGAATCAAACTTTTTCTCCCAAGACAATGGTTAGACATACCATATTAAAGAATAAAGCAAAGTGTGCCAGCTCAACAGCCTTATCTACATCAGCATCCTCACACACAATAAATGGGGATTTCCCGCCAAGCTCCAAAGTTACAGTCTTAAGATTGCTTTTGGCAGCCAATTCTAGTACTTTTTTGCCGGTATCAGTTGATCCAGTAAAAGCAACCTGCAAAGGGATCGTCGACACTTTTAGTAGGCAGAAGAAGCATGTTGAGATAACAACTTGATGCAAGCTGGCAGCCCAATTATTATTTACTCATATTTTGGCAGACTATTGAGAGAGTTGACTCTATCGCCAGTGGCAAATGAGAGTTGCCATCAAATATGACCTATTCATCTAATCAATGAAGCATGCGGGAAATATTGAATCAATATATAGTCCTCTTGGTAACTTTTTTCATATTGCCTACCAAAGCTTAGATAGAATCTTCAACATTCTTAACTCAATGATAACTAGAACCCACCTTGTTCTTAGACAAGGATCATAGGTCAACATTCAACTCTATTTGCTTGACTGAAAACTTTTCTGAACAGAATCAACTCAGTTTGTAGTGCAAACACTCAATTATATTCCATCAATAACCAGTTTCCCATCAAAGCATAAGAAATTATAAAATAGTAAGATATATTTATAACAACACATAGATATGAATACGAAAATCCAGTTTCTCCACATAAAGAAGTAGCATGAATTTTAAACCCAGAATTTTGATTTTGGAACCATTCAACCTCATACAGACAGAACAAATCTCACACAGCCTCGGGCAACAAGCTGATTAAGTATGAGTTTGGAGAAGTTATGTTTGAGCAAAGATGTTATTGCAGATATAATACACAACTGGGAAGTTCTTTTTTCTCATGAAATTACATAAGAGTGCCAATTCCAAGATAGGAACTTTCATAATTAATGTCATACAATACCTTATCAACTTCCATATGACTACAAAGCGCTGCACCGGCAGTTGGACCAAAACCTGAAACCACATTTAAAACACCTGGAGGAAGTCCAGCCTGTAAAAGGCCCAAAAAAAATCCAATCAGCATTAATAATTGAAGGATTAATATCCAAGCTTATACGCATAATCCACTGACAGGTTCAACTCAAAACCGAAATTTGTTAAAAACCATCAAATCAGAACGAAAGGTAAAAGATGAATTATCTTCTAAACACTTCAACTGGATTTGAGACAGCTGTGAATGAAGCAATGGCACAATACCGTAAGGGCCGTGTTCAGTTCCAAGTGGAAATTGTTTGTTTTGAAAGTTAATATTACATGCGTCCCAGCTGCTGGACAGAAGAAAATACTACGCTGCATGTCCTAGAAAGGTGATTAAGTTTCTGCACAACATAAGGTTAGACAAGCTATGGTTTTCATTTTTCTATGCCACAAAAACACAGTCAAACCTTTGCTACATAAGCTATTGGAAGCACTTGCTAGAGAAATTTATAAATATGTCAAAATTCCAGATTCAATCATCCAAACATAAAATTTACCAAATGAGACCATCATTGAAGCAAAAGGTGAGAAGGAAAATTTTGATTCACAAAAGGTGAGACGGACAATTTTGATTCATGAAGTACCTCCTGCAACAGCGTTGCTACATATAGAGCAGACAATGGTGTCTGCTCTGCTGTCTTCAGAACAACGGTGTTGCCACATGCTAAGGCAGGCGCAACCTTCCAAGCAAACATGAGAAGAGGGAAATTCCATGGAATTATCTGACCTGCAACACCTATAGGTTCATGCAAGGTTTGCACATGATACTCTCCATCAGCTGGAACTGTGAGACCATGAATCTTATCCGCAAATCCTGAGGAACATCCAGATTAAAACATAAATTTTGTGTAAACCCCACATAGAATAAGGTACAGTTGTGTTGTAGAAAATAAACATACCAGCATAGTACCGGAAAAAACGCACAATCATTGGTACTTCAGTTTTAGCAGCCTGTTCAAATGGCTTCCCATTATCCCAAGTCTCAAGGGTTGCAATTTCATCATTATGCTTTTCAACCAAATCAGCAAAGCGGAAAAGGACCCTTGATCTTTCCTGCACAAAGGTGTTCTGTTAGGAAAAAAAATGAATACAGCACTGAATTCGAGACCATTCACCTGCATACACTAACATAGTACAAGTAAAATATGGAATAGTTACATAAGCTGTCATCTTTGGCCATGGTCCTTCATCAAAGGCCTTGCGGGCAGCAGAAACTGCCCGATTTATATCTTCAGAATCGCCTTCAGCAACATGAGCAATCACATTCCCAGTTCGGGGGTCCAATGTGGGAAAAGTTTTCCCTGAGACCAAAGTAAGCGTCACACAATAGAACCAGAAAAGTCTAACCTGAAGGAAAATTATTAATAAACATGCGGATTGCTCCAAAGTTGAGAAACTCAAACAACTCTGTCACTCTATTGACGGAAAACTCACCTGATGCTGCATCTACAAATTGTCCATTAATTAGAAGCCGAGTATAATTTACTTTAACGGATGGAATGATTGGTGCCTCAAATGAAGCATCAGTGCTATATTTACCAATTCCTCTAGCCACAGAAGAAGACCTCCCTGATAAAAATAAAATCAGCCAAGGAGTGAAATACAAGCAGGGTAAACTTCAAAAACCAATCCAAAAAGGAACAAAGGAGGAAGGCATATTGATTTTCAATTTCATTACATGGAATGAATTTTTTCTTTTTTTTAAAATTCAGAGTAAAGTTAAAGAAATGTACAGGATGATAGTCATTCCTGAATATTAGTATCTCCTTTTTGACAACATTCTGGAAAGTTCTTTGAAATTTTGATCCCCAGATAATGTGATAAATGACATGATATTTTTCTAGTTGTTGTAGCATCTTTTGAGATTTATTTTGACTAATGTAATATTACTCTTAAATATCCAGAGTACCCTAAAAGCAGGTTGGGACCGTCACAACATTATGTCACCTTCAGACATATACAGATATCGCCAAACGAACAAGCCAGTGGTGGGATCGGTTTTTAAACTCTAGCACCAAAATGAGAGATCAAAGAAACATTCATCTCACTCTCTAAAATTCAATTACGTAATCTATGTTATGCAAAACCACTGAGCTTTTGCATCCAAGTGTTTCTTTATCCAAATAAGGAAATTTTGATCCAGAAGGGGGAAATAAGAGTTCACTGAATTAAAAATCAAGACTTTTCTCTGACACCTCAATCCAGATGATGAGAAAACTCAGGAATACAATAAAATGCAGTTGTACGCTTTTAAAGTTATATTTTGTAGCAACAACAGAAAAGACTCAATCTTGATCCTACATTTTTCTCACCAACCAAACAGGGCAGCAGACGATCACTATAAAATGCGGACACAAACCAATCTGATTATAATCCTAAAGTCATGGGATCCAAACAGATAAACAAAAAACACAAAAAAAAAGAAAAAAAGAAAGAAAGAAGCTTTGGAATTGGGTTGGCAGTACCTGCAGAAAACAGAGAAGCAGATGTGAATGAACGAGACAGAACCGAAGAGACCCTCCGAGACGCCATGATACACAAGAAAAGAACAGTAGTTACAGTGCGCCACTTATCTCTAGCTCTCTAGGTGGGTCGGTGACTGGTTCAAAGTTGAAGAATATGTATACCCCTAAATACAACAAATGCAAATATCAGTTGGTGGCCTTCCACAAAGATAGGCGTTAGCATTTAGCAAAATGCAGACTTTTTTTACTGCCGTAATATTTGGTATCCTTTTTCTAGCAGACCATATTGTGCGCTGCTATTGGCTCATGAATCATGATCGACCCACCACACCCACCTACATCCTGTGAGCTCCCAAAAGGGGAGAACAGTAATTTTGAGTTAAAATGACCCAAAAAAAGAAAGCTGACATTTTGGCTTTCTTCTTTCTTTGTCGACCAATAATTCTTGCATGACGTCTCTATGCCTGACCAGCTTTGGGAAAAACCAAAATTGCTTGGATAAGCATTTTAGATGATAAGTCTGAAAATCATTTGGTTCCTTCCCCTGGATAAGTTCGAATGTTATAAGGACACATACTTATGGAACAATGAAACTGAAAATGTCATCATTATTAATGAATAATGAGTAGTAAATGAGTAGTTTTTTCTCCCTGGTTGAATAATGAGTCTGTTGTTTTTCCTGGTTGAATAATGAGTAATTATTGAGCCATGAGCAATATTTTGCTTCTTTCTAATAATCATATTATATATGGGTTGGTGAGTTTGTGTAAATCACGTGTTGTTCTAATCACTTTTTTTAACAATAATTCTGATTTTTCCATTCTTATTTTCTTCACTCACGCTCCCCTTTCGTTTTTTAATACTTTTTAATCAAAAAATTTCTTTTTTGTTCTTTCTCTTTCCTATTCTACCCTTAATCTACATTAATTCCTTTTAACTTCATTTTTATATTATTTCTTTTTCTTTATACTTAATTTTCCAACTTAATTTGTTAATTAATTAGTCTTCTTTTTTGTGGGTATTTTGAAGTAGATGGATGGATTCATCTTTATTTCACGTCTTTTTTGAACACATCAAGAAAGATTAGTTTCTGGAATGAATTTCGCCCTCTCTCTCTCCAAAAATACCTTGCAGAGGAACTTTGACATTTACCTAACAATTTATCAATGAAACTACTCATTTCACAAAATTCACCCTTCAAAAACCCACACTAAATGAATAAAGCTTCAAATCTCAACCCTGGACATTGAAACAACTTCCTCAATATCAATCTTGAACATTACACAAACACAATGAAATTGTAAAATCCCATCACCACTAGAAACCAAGCACAACGAAGTTGAAGTTTGAACCTACCATTTGATTAGCTAATGAATCCAAACATTATTGCAATTAAAGCTGCAAGAGGTGGGGACTGTTGTCGGGTTTAAGGGAAGACAGAAGGGGAGAAGGGCATCGAGAGAACTTCTGGGGGTCGTTTGATACGGTGAATTGTCTTGGACTGGATTAAATCTTGGAACTGTCTTGGATTAGTTCGTATTAGCCTAAGCTAGATTAAGTACTGACCTACCTTTGATGTTTAGTTGGACTAAGAAGATGGATTGTAAAAATAGTGAAGACCTATGTTTGGTGTTGTGTTGAATTAAAAAATAATTATTTTAGTATTTAATATTAATTATAAATAAATAAAATTCTAATATTTAATTGAGGAGTTTGACCTAAAAATAAATAAAAAGAAAACAATTAAATTATAATATTTTTTAAAGGCTAAAATTATCTTATCTCTTTTTCTCCTTTTTCTTCCTTCCTTCCTCTTCTCTCCTTTGTCTTTTCTTCTTCCTTGCCTTCCTGGCCCGTGTCTTTTTTTTTTCCTTCCTTTTTTCCTAGGCCGTCCCTTCTTTTTTCTTTCTTTCTTCCTATTCTTTCCTTTCTATTTTCTTTTTCCTTCCCTCCTTTTCACTCTCTCTTCATGCCGCACCCCAACTTTTAAGAGAGCCAGATCCACTTCTAGGTATGTAGTGGCTGCAAACACCCACCCCCTCTCTTTGGTTCCACTAATTAATGGTTGTGATGGTTCAACTGGGTAGTGATGGTGGTTGAGCTGGGTATGTGGTGGCTAGTTATGCATGGTGGTGATGGTTTGATTGACTAATTGGGCGGTGATGATGGTTCGATTGGGTCTGCGGTGGCTGGTTATGGGTTTGATGGTGGTGGTGGTATCCAGTTGTGGTATAGGTGGGTTTTGGTGGTGGACGATATAGGTGGTTTCTATATTTTCTTTTTGGACGAATGTTGTTTTTTTTTTCTTTCTTGTCAGTCTTTTTTCATTGTTGATTTTGATTTTGATTTATTTTTTGGACATAACTGACAGAATTAATATATTTGACTTGATTTGTTAACGATTGCAAGTACAGTGACGAATTTCGAAAAATTGAAATTTCGGTAACCAAATTTCAATTCGAACATAATCGCATTGACCAAAAATGTAATTACCCCAAGAAATTAATCTAGGATAAGGGTAGGACAGGAAAGAGAATGAATAAAAAAGAAAAAAAAATTATTAAAAAGTATTAAAAAACAAAAATGAGTGTAAATGAAGAAAAGAAGAGTGAGAAAATTAACTCCCTATTTCTAATCACATTAGGTAATCGTATTGTATAAAGCAAGAACAAGAAACCAAAAATCCGTCCTATCTGTTCACCACTATTTAGTGTGTGAGATTACATTAAGCACGCCATATCCTGTTGGCCTAATTGGGGCATCCCACACACAAGTGGGCAGCAAAAACATAACTCCATATCATTTTGCAGGTAAGACCATTTCCAACCCAAGGGGTGGAATGTCAAATTTTGAGTTTTAAGCCCAAAACCCATTTCCAACCTATGTATTTGTTGGGGTTAAAAGCTTGCCCAGTCAATTTATCGGGCTATATAATGCCTAATGAATTATCTGGATTGATAATTTTGACCAACGGCTACATTTGAAGCTGCTTTTCATTTTCTTTTTTTCATTCAAACCCAACGGCTACTTTTGATCAATGGCTGTGATTTTTCCAAGGTGATTTCAACGGAAAAAAAAATTCAAAGGTCAAAATAATATTTTAAATATATCGAAATCAAATCCAACCCCAAAACTCATTCCAAACTCTATAAATAGTAATCTATTTGTTAAATCCACCAAATTCAATTTCTTACCTTTCTTCACTTTCCTAATTGTCTTCATTTGAGTTTCTTTGTTGTTCAATATGGCCCCAAAATCCCAAAGAGGTATCAATTGGAAACCAGAAGAAGATGAGGCAATATGCAAAGAGTGGGTATGTATCTCTGAAGATGGGGTGATTGACATGAATCAACCAAACAACACATTTTGGGAAACGGTGTACCATAATTTTTTTTGGAGAATATGGAGGCAAGTGATAGATTGGAGGCTCGAACACTGCAAGCCATTGCTTCTCGGTTCAAGATCATCAACCAACAATGTTCTCTTTGGAAAGCTTATTTGATTAAGGCCAATGCAAGCCCTTCAAGTGGGTCCAATCTAAGGGACTTGGTTAATAAAAAATTTATTCGACTTTTAATGTTCATATTGTGAATTTTTTTTTCTTGTCGTGACTTATCATTTTTAACTTGTGCTTAGTACTTGCATGCAAAAATCATTTTTTTTTGAATGATAATAGGGTTATCAATAGGCCTTTCAAGTTGGATCATGCTTGGCAAATCTTAAAAGATTGCAAAAATTGGAACGACCAAAATCAAGCTCCCACACCAACAGCTAGAGATTCTTCCTATAGTGGCCGTACAATTAATTTGGAAGAATAGATGATGATGTGGTCATGCCCACTCCAAGGCAGCTCGGGCGAGATAAATAGAAGGTTACCAAAAATAAAGGGAATCTCAACTGAAGTGGAAAGTTCTTGTCTAAGTTTGTTCAACAAGGAAATGAGTTAAAAGAAGATAGGAAGCGAAAGCTAGAGCTCCTAAAAGAGCAAAACAAACTTACCAAATCTCAACAAGCCTATCAAGTCCAACAAGATAAAGAGCCACTTCATTGACAACATCACTGAATAATGGGGAACAAGCTAGGATATTGATATCGTTGTTGGATCAAGCAGCTCCAAAAAGTCATGTCATATCCAAGTGTCATACGAGACCACAGCCTCCAGAACAACAGTTGGCTTACGCTTGTGGCCAGTAAATTGGCATGCCTAAGTAATGGGGCAATTCTTCCATTCCCAATGCATGCAGTCAAGACTGCCTAACATGCACGGGAATCCTCTGCGACTAGCCTTGTGCAAGAGCTTGTAAAGGTCAATTGAATTTGGTGAACGTAGGTACCACTAGCTATACAAGGCTTCAATTATGAAGCAAAACTTCCACAAACATTCAAGGGCTGTAGATTCACCCAATCTACAGTACTCGTCGGTGGAGTTCGTTGAACATCCATATGCAAGCATTCTGAAAACAGTTGTCATCTTCTGCTCTGGGATATACTTTGTGTAACACCCCGACTCCAAATTTAATCCCTTATTTAAATTATTTAAGTGAAATTAAGAATTTACCCTTGGGGTAAGGGTATTTTGGTTATTTTCTTACCCAGAAAGAGGGTAGTGACTGGTATTTTTGGGTTGGTCGTGCTGAGACGAGTCCGTAGACACGCGGTAGGCTCGATTAGGAGTTGTAACGAAGAAGTTACGAGCAAAACAAGCTCAGTGGCAAAACCATAAATATTTCAAAGTTGGTTTTTAATAAACCAAATTTCCCTCTCTCTCTCTCTCTCTCTCTCTCTCTCTCTCTCTCTCTCTCTCGTCGCGACCCCCCTCCTTTCCCTGAAACCCAGCGGCGACGGTTTCACCGTCGCCACAGCCACCACTTGGGGCGGTACCGGTCCCAAAAGGACCGTCGTGAGTTCCTCTTCCAGTCCTACTTGGTCTCCGCTGCTAACCATCAGCATAGTCGCTAGAATCTGCAGAAATAGCGCCGATTTTTTCAAAAATTCAAACCGCTCATTCTCTCTTATTTCTCCACTAAATTTATCGAGTAAGGTATGGATTTTTGACTATTTTCCATGCTCTAGCTGATGGCTGGATAGGATTTCTTTGATTTTGAGCCTCGGTTAGTTGATTTTCAATTTAGGATTCGGCTAGTTTTGGATTCCGATTTCGACCATTTTCGGTCACTTTTTGGGGTAGGCCTAAGAACAAAAGTGACTCAAAATATGGTGTTATACCTAGGGTAGAAGTCTTGGCCTGAGATATTGAGATTTTTCTGCGAAGCTTTATCGCTTTGGACACCCACACGCTGGCAGCGCGTGGGCACTGTAGCAGAGGGGCATTGTGTCCCAATGCGATCCCCTAGTTGTCACGAGCGAGTAGGTACTTTCGGATTCCAATTCGGATATCGTTTGACTATCGAACGGATTTACGCCTATTGTGCGTTATCTAGGTTCGATATGTTTAGACCGTTGGATCGAGTCCAAATTAACCTATGTTGATCTAGGCACTCCTAGAATCGTGCAGGATTTCGCGGATCGTGAATCGGAGCCCCGGATGTTCCGATTCAATAACTTAAAGTTTGTGTTTTACGATAACCGTTCGATCGTGCCATCGCAAGTGATCCGACCATTCGATCGAGACCAAACTCTTGGGATGAGTTTAGAAAACTCTGTTAGACCTTTCAAAACTTTCGGATTGTAAATGGGAGGTTGTGGGCCCCGTAGGCCTGGTTGACTATCGGTTGACCAATATGACTAGTGGGACCAGACAGTTGACTAGGAGTCTTTGAAGAACGTTTCGTCCCTTGTTAAGTACTAGGATGGCCTTAGGGTTTTACTTAAAGGACGTGCACTCACTGTGAGTCCCGAGAGTTAGGATTTTGAATTAAAGTTCAGTGTTGGGTTTGAGTATTCAATTAATCTTAGTATTCTGTCAAATAGGTTCTTTGGCGCTACGAATCGTTCTAGACGAAACCGCGGAGGGTTGAATGCGCTTTGGACCGTGTGTGAGTGGAAATTTATTTTCTAAATGGTTTTATGAAACTCTTGGATTGTGATTATTATTTGTGTTGTTTTATGGATTTGATGATTTATGTTATAGTTTTCTAAAATAATATTTTGCATATTCGAATTTGGTTTGAGAATGGTTTTGAAGGATTATATATGGCTTGAGTTAAGTTAATAAATTGTTTATGGTATTTAATTTCTAAGCGTTTAGTTTTGGTTGGAATGATTTTTAATTAGTATATTCATGGTTTAGTACTTGAGGTTGATGTTAAAGTGCTTTTATATGATTTAATTTTACAATATATTTCAGGAGGATTTGTTGGTAATTATGCGATTTTGTCAATGCATTATTTAGTAAGGATTTTATTTGTGGGTTTTATCTCGGTTTTAAAGGGGATTTTGATTATTTCATTAATTATATTGCAGACTTGGAACTTTATTTGGTTTTGAAAGATTTGTGTTTTATTTGAGATAACTAATAAGGGATTTGAGAAAGAGTGGTATGTAGGGATTTTTGGAAAAAGAGGGCTTTCATGATTGAGTGTTGGAATTGGATTTCAAACCCACCCTAAGAACCTATTCCTGATTGCCTTCGGAATTTATGAGATGCCTTCAGAATGAATGAGTTGCCTCGGAAGAGATAAAATGGTTGCCTTCGGAAAAAGTGTAATGAGTTGCCTTCAGAAATTATGGTTGCCTTCGGTTAAGTCTGTGCACATGACTAGGATTGCATGTACCTACATAGAGACTACTCTGTAGGTGTCCGGCCATAGTATATTGCGTATACCTATGTTGACTACGCAGGTGTCCGACCAGTGAATTGCCTATACCTACATAGAGATTACTTTGTAGGTGTCTGGCCAGTATATTTCCTGTACCTGCTTATGTGGGCGTCCGGTCAGGATTTTCCCCCTCCACCTATTCGATTGTCTATACAGGTGGTTGATCAATTTTCCCCCATCCCCGGTTGCCTCAGTATATTGCCTGTACTCGTATCACAAATGCGAGTGTCCAGCCAGTGATTTTTCCCAGGATGTTCCCCAGCCACCCTGCCTATTTATTACACAGGATTGGCCAGTTATTTTCCCCATATGTGTACTTGGGTGGAGAGTTTTCGTATGACTTGGTTTGAGATTGGATTTTTGGATGATTTGTATTTGAGCTTGCTTGGTTTATTGGATTCAAATGATGGTTTGAAACTTGATTTTTATTAAATTATATCTTGAGTTGTTTTGGATTTAAATGTTATTTGAAGTACAAATTTGGGTCAATGATATTTTATTTACTAGTTAATTCTGAGTTTATTTTACTTGCACATGTATTGATTATATTTTGTTCCTGTACGTATACTTATGTGTAATAGTGAGTTTTTCAAAGGTTTGTGAAAACAGAGGGGTTAGTATGTTTTGTATAATTACTTTCAAGAAAAACTTTCTTTTTGTCCACTCATGCTTTTACTGTTTTGCTCCCCCATGAATTAGATAGCTCAACGTTCGGACATCTACGTAAGCTAATCTGGCGTCACTGAAGTCCTTATAATTCTAAGTAGGAGACTTCATCTTCTGTTCTCATGGTTTATTTGGAAAATAATTTTGTAAATTCAACTTCTGTAGTTGCTCTGATATTTCCAATGTATGATTGAAATTGAGGCCGGAGGCCATGTGAAATTTATGTGTGCCTTATCTTGTGTGTGCTGCCAGTTGAGATTATTAGATTGTCGGTAATTGCAGGTGTAAATTTAGTAGTAGGTCGGGCATCTCTCAGGTGTCTGTCGGATAGCAGGATTCGACACGAGTTCCAAGGGAGAATTAGGGTCGGGTCCTGTCACTTTGTCGTCCACAAGCGTCTATCTTCATGGAAAAACATGGTTCATGTGCAACATCATTCAAAATGTGATAGAAAAGCTCTATCCGCATGAGGAACCTCCTGTGAAAGTTCACTAGGGAAAATAGTGGTCTTTCGCAGAAGTAGTCCTCCATGAGATTCTGATAATGCTTTTCTCTCTTTCAATTCTTGTACTTACGACCTACAACGGAACCACCATGTTGGGATTGTTGAGCATACTGCTCCAATAGAAACGTATGGTGTTGAATGACCATTGCAACTCTTTGTTGATGATGGTCAGCCTTAAAATCATCATCGAAGAAATTTTGTATAGCCTTCTCACATGAATTCATTGTAAGATATAAAATGAGATTGAAGAAGATTGTGTGTTTGGTTGGGTAGAATACCACTTCTTAAATAGACAAAAGGATGAGGTTTGAAAGGAAGATGAGAGGAAATCGGGATAAGAGGGAAGATATGAAAAAATAGCAATATGTCAAAACGAGATGGCCTACATGTGTGATCATAATTGAATGAAGATAGGAATATATAGGGAAATATAAGAAAATCCAATAAAGTGAGATAGACAAAGATGGGTAATGGTTCAGAACATGATTGAAAAAGACAATAGGAGATAAGGAAAGATAAGGGAATCCAACAAAGTGAGATGGACAAAGATAAGCTTTCAGAATATGATTGAAACAAGACAACATGAGATGGGAAATGGTTCAAAAAATAATTGAAGAAGATAAGTGGAGGTGGACAAGGGTTCAGAACATTATTGAAGGAATATAAAAGAATCCAATGAAGTAAAAATTAAAGTAAAAAATGTAGGTACCCATCCATTTGTCTATAAATATTTACTCCATATGCAACCTAATCAACCACACCGATGAAACCTAGCAATCAAAGGAAGCATTATACATTTGATTGGAGATGCCCCCATCCTAGATGCAATCCACCTCCACCTCCTGTAATAATCAAGAAATGCATTGAACAAGTGTTTCTAGAGACCGACTTCACTCAAAGTTCAGAAATCTGATGCCATAAGCTATATCCAAAGTCCAACACCAAGATCATCAAAGAGAAATTTGTAGTTCATAAGCATGATAATGACACAATTCATTTAACACCGGAAGAGTATAAAGAAAAATGGGAGGGAGTTATGGTGATGGCTTCAATAAAGGGTTCAAATTATTCCGAGCTTACGCAAAAGTAGTAGCTCTAAGGGCTGTAAATTGGGATGATGTAGATGTTGTGACCGCATTGCAACTAACCAAATAAGTCATATTGTTGCATTTATTGCCGCCCTCTGGGGTCGTTTCAATTGGTTGAAAGGTTTGAAAGAGAACGTTGTTCTAGGGGGTATGATACCCGTTGGTACAGAATTCAAAGGATTAGTGCACCGTTCAAGGCAACATAACAACATTCCTTTCAATTTTAGAGAGACGCGAAAGCGAAAGCCTATGGGGTCGCTTTTGTAACTGGATAACTAGCACTGAAAACCGTCTTTACATTGGATGGTTTGGTGTTTTGATGATCCCTACTTTATTGACCTCAACTTCTGTATTTATTATTGCTTTCATTGCTGCACCTCCAGTATATCCACTCATGTGGTACTTCATTATATGATATATAAGAATTATATGATATATATAAGATCCATCTGTATAAATATCATCATCTACATCCAGAAAGCCGTATGCTTTGGAAGAAGCTTGTACAGTTTGGGAAGGGGTTTTGATTGATCAAATAGAAGAATCTACTTCAACCGATATGCCCTTAGGCACGGCCATACATAACATAGAAATCACACTTGAAAAGAGTGAACAATTAACTAGAGCAACAAGTGCTATAGCGAAACTGATTGCAAAAGAGGGGAAATCGGCCACATTAAAATTACCTTCTGGGGAGGTCCGTTTGATATCCAAATACTGCTCAGCAACAATCGAACAAGTGGGGATTTTTAATGTAAGTCATGTGGTACTTGTTTTTACTTCCAAGTCTATGAAATAAAATGTTGTTGTACTTGTTTTTATTTTTAAGTGAAATTATATTATGTTTTGGAATTTAAATTTGTTTAGGTTAAAATGTTCATAAAATTAAATCATGAATGTTGAAACAAAAACAATGTCAAGAAAAATTAACGACAAAAAGAAAATTGGGAGTTAACTATTTTTAAATAATTTAATAAAATTGCGAACTCAAACTATGAATCTATATAGTTGAAGATAAAAATAGTTTGAATTCGGATAATACATGAATAATTATATTTAAAAAGATAGAATTTTGAATATAACCTCAACATGATTGGAGATGGTTTAATATAATTAAAATAATATGCACCAAATCCTGATCACTATTGTGAATGGCGCCAAATAATTGTCAAAAGAAAAAAGAAAATCTCAGTATGGTTTTTAATTATTATTTTTTGCTACCATACCTACTCGGTACACTTCCTTGTCTTATTTTCTGTGCATGAATGAGATGATGGATATATTATTTTATCATGCATTTCAATCGCCTTGAATCAAAATACAAAACCTAATGAGTGAATGCCGTTCATATTATTTTATCACGTGATGGGAATAAATTAGGACATATTATAAATAAATAAATTTAAACTTGCTCCCAGGAATCAAAGGATCACGGACCACACTTTGTCTCTTGTCCAGCTTTGACAACCATGAGCCAGCAGCCCTGAACACCAACTTATATTAAAGCGGATCCGATGAATTGGTTCGGTAGAGCCCATTATTTGGCCCAACAGGCCTAATCAGTTCTCAATGACAATGCTTTTGGGCTACAAAAACAAGTTGGGTTTCAAGTATCCAATCCCGAGCACGCTCGTTTAATCTCCTTTTCCATGCACCAGAATAGTTTAAAATATCGCTGTGAGAAAACATACATATAAAAAAGAACTTTGTGAAATGATTATAGAGAAATGAGACTTCGCCAATATCCAATGTTTTCGGACACAAGATACAAAGGCAATTTGACATCATTGAGATTCATGACCCAAAGTTGAAACCAAAACCATGCGTGCATGGCTGCATGGCAGACCAGCCAAGGCATAGCGTAATCCCACTGTTAACTCAATCGAAGAAAAGGCCCCAAAATATTTGGGCAAAAGTTGGTCCCTTGAGCATCATTGTCGTCTATCTTAAAATGAAAGCAAGCAATCGCCCACAATTTATCATTACCAAACGATGTGTTCACACTCATAATTGCCACGTGGGCTGATCTTAATCAGCTATATGATGCTCATTGTTTGCTCCACAAAAGGAGGAATTTTTTTAAATTTTGTTCCTACAAGTCTCCAACATGCATGGCATATATTGCACACGAGGCAATTAACTTTATTCATTAAAATGGCGGAGATGGGAATTGGGAAAGCTATACTACTAGATCTATAAACGGATTAGATTTGGATTGGATATACCTTAGTTTAAATCCGAATATATTTATAAATACATTATCAGATTTAGATTATTAAATTGCACCTATCAATTTATATTTATTACGCATTGAGTTGGATTTATTTTGATATGTGCACAAAATCAAAATTTCAGTAGTAGCGTCAATCTTTTATTGTATTTATCTACTTTTTATATCAAATTTTGATATTTTATCATAAAAATTAATTTTAAGTGTATTCTTAGTGCATATAAAATTAAAATGACTCATTTACACACATAAAATATTAATATAAAAATTAAATTATACTTCATACTAAGTCGGATCATATTATTATCGAATCAGATAAACTATAGTCGATATCCGAATCCATTTATAATCGGATTACAGGATTTGGATTGTAATCGGATTCACGGATTGAGAAGTCCAATCCATCTTCTATTAATTACACCGAATTCGGATAAAAATATGATTCATTTACATGTCTATACTTATACATACAATTTTCTACTTCACACACGTGCCAAAAGTCTCAATTTAATCTTAATGCGCAAATCCTATTTGATGATAATTTGTTTTAGTAATATTTAGTTTAATGGAGAATGTATTCCGTTTTCACTTTAACGTATTTCAAATTCTAAATTTTTTCTTAAATTTCGGGGCGTACAAATACACAATTACTCTTGTACCCTTATGTTTTTTATGATTCTCATGCACGTGTATAATAATTTTATGTCTAAAGTCATCCTAATAATCACACATCAAACAATTCACAATCCATTGTGACTAAAGTTGATTAGTGAATGGACCATAATTCACAAGTTAGGGAAATCTCTAATTTCTAATCCCACTGGATTTTGCTGCCCCACTCTTAATGTGGCTTTGTTCCCCGTTAGCTAAAGGAAAATACTACCCCCTCAATCACACCAAATGCCATACAAAGCCACCGACCACATCAAATTATTCGAATATAAATAAAGAAAAAAAACCCCCAAAAGGAATAAATAACAAATCAGTGGCGAGATATGTAAAATACCCATAAAAGAGGGGCACTTATTGGCTCTAGAATCAGGCACAGCAAAGATATGATATTTTGGAACATTTGTTTGTATCCAAATCCAACAAAAACAAAAGCCAAATTGAGCAAACCCTAATTGAGAACCTTATCATTTTATACTGTACTTCCAAAAAATAATTAAATTACAATAAAATTATATTGTTATAATAATAGTTGAATCAAAGTCAGTCACAAAGGGAAAGTCGGAAAGTCGGAAAGTCGGAAAGTAAGAAAGAAAAAGCAAATGCCAAACAAACGCGTCACTAGTAAGCAGAGGCAGCAATCAGATTCTTTTTGTGCCTCACCAAATTAATTACCAAACTTTATTTCATAATATTTAATTAGTGAATATAATTAATGAGAATTAATAACAATAATAATATTCCTGGAATTTTTGTATAAAGCGAGCAACGCCGAGACTGTGTGGTCTGTGTCTCTGAGTCTTTAAACCGCTTGCTCGCTCGCGGCCCAGTCATTCATATCGTCTCTTTAGGTTTTTTTGGTTCCATTTCTTCAGTGTTTGGCTATGGCGGAAGAGATTGTGGCGGGGTCTGCTGATTTTCCATTGAAGAGGTCCAGAGAAGAAGAAGAGAACGGAGTTTATGCGGCCTCAACCGTGTCCGTGGAGACTGATACTGGCAAAGAGGCTGATGGTGTTTCTGCTGTTATTCCTGGGTGGTTTTCAGAGATTAGCCCAATGTGGCCAGGTTGGTTTTCTTTTACTTACCCATCTTTTTGTTTTCCTCTCGCTATGACATGTGTTTGGCAGCTCAGAAATTGTGGGAAAGTTGCGAAGTCGTACAAATAGTGTATTTGTAGCAAGGAATGTTATGAACTCGTTGTTGGTTTTTTATATATTTTTAAATCTTTATGTGTATGGCTGTTATTGGTTAATGCTTGCTAATGAAATCCTGTGATTTGTTTATTGTACAGAGTAACAGTTTAGAATGAAACTAATAGATTATGTAATTTATATGGGAACAAGTTCTTGTACAGAATTAACAGTTTAGATTGAAATAATAAATTGTGCAAATTATATGGGAATACATGTAGTGTGCTATCTGTGACATGCTTGCATTATTCCATTTTCATTAGATTTTGGACCACATATATCAGTTCATGATGCTTGTCTTGTCTCCAAAGTTTATTATGGGTTTCTTTTTCCAGAGCTACCTTAGGATTTCATGTCAATTTGCTATTTTTCAGTGTTGTTTATGAGTTTCTTTCCCATGAAAAGCTGTGTTTCCCATGAGCTCCTTTGAAATTCCAAACCCAAGACTATGCCACGTGATAATTGTTAGTGAGGAACCTCCTTTGCTTTCTTGTTTGTCATCAAGTGTGGACCGCAATGCATACTGCTTGAGGCTGAAATGTCTAGTGGTACTGGGTCACTTGGAAGTTCGATCTGTTGATATTATATGGTTTCATGTTACAATACCGGCAGTTTTACTTTAATGAATAATTTATGTTTGTGGGAGTAATAATGTGTATAGTGTTGCCTGTAAGCACTGTATGTTTGAAGCATAAGATTAATAATTGGCTTTGTTGCTTTTCCTTGATGTGCTGTACAAATGAAAACAAGAATGTTTTCAGTCTTTGTTGTTTGGTTATTGCAGCTTCCCATTGTTTGGTAGACAGCCTGATTATAGAACTAGGCTGTATACTTTGTGGAAATTGATTTATACATGATATTATGCAGGAGAGGCACATTCCTTGAAGATAGAGAAGATTCTATTTCAAGGGAAGTCTGACTATCAGGATGTGATGGTCTTCCAGGTATTTGACATTTCTCAGAAGATGTTAGTGTTACTTTTAACCAGTATCTATTTCTATTGAGAAAAGAAAGAAATTATCTTAATTGATGCTATGATTTCGTCTTACAGTCATCAACATATGGAAAGGTTCTTGTATTGGATGGGGTGATTCAGCTAACCGAAAGGGATGAATGTGCCTATCAAGAAATGATTACTCATCTTCCCCTCTGCTCAATTCCAAACCCAGTGAAGGTTAATATTATTATTTTTAAGCTAAATCACTAACTAGGAATCTGATTTGACATTTTTCATAACAATACAAAAAAGTTATGTACCCACGGACATGACAGTCCCCTGTTTTTATTGTTCACAAACCTTTGTTAAGAGCATGATCTGTGAAGTGCATTAGTTTTGTTCTCTATGATTTGTTGTTCTTTAATTATCTTTCCAAATTGGTATTCTTTAGGTTTTGGTTATCGGTGGAGGAGATGGTGGAGTTCTGCGGGAAGTGGCTCGCTATTCTTCTATTGAGCAGATAGATATATGTGAGATTGACAAGATGGTGGTTGATGTAAGTAATATCAATCATATCTTTGGGTCTGTTCTGCTTGGGTTTTATTGTATCAATTATTCAAAGTTGCTAATACATCATACTAGAATGAATTCAATGTGGTTGGAACATGCATGTTTTTATGCGGTTCTTATTTGACATGCAAAAATGGACTAAAGACTTCTGAATAATATCGGATGAAATGATAAAGGGTTGATTCTTCCTACTCCATTCCAGGTGTCTAAGCAGTTTTTCCCTGCCGTAGCTGTTGGATATGAGGACCCACGAGTCAAGCTTCATGTTGGTGATGGTAAGATCTGCTTGTTCCTCTTCTGTTTTTCTTGCCTTTTCTTTTCGCTTCTTGCAAATGGCATCCTCATAAACTTTCTTTCGATATTGTAGGAGTTGCATTTTTGAAGGCTGTTCCTGCAGGAACTTATGATGCAGTAATAGTGGACTCTTCTGACCCAATAGGTATTAATAAGAAATGACATGCATCATGCTCCCAATAGGAACCTGAGAATTATGTTATGTGTGAGTTTACTGGTTTTGATGTTTGTTTTCTATTAGGTCCTGCACAAGAGCTTTTTGAGAAGCCCTTTTTTCAGACAGTAGCAAATGCTCTTCGTCCAGGAGGAGTCGTGTGTACACAGGCAGAGAGTATATGGCTTCACATGCACATCATTGAGGATATTGTGGCCAACTGTCGCCAGATATTTAAAGGCTCCGTCAACTACGCATGGACTACAGTCCCTACATATCCAAGGCATACACTTTTCTGAGTCTCTTTTACATCCTCTCCCTCTCTCTCTCCCTCATGCAGACGCATACACAGGTCCACAAGGGATGTGTCTGCATGGTTGCACGTTTGTGTTTATAACAAGTTTAATAGTGGCATTTTCTCATTTTGCAATGTACTAGCTGGTAAATTATCATAACTAATGGTTTCTGAAGTGCAACATGTGACTTAGAGACCACCATATTTTTCTGAATTTAGCTTTCTTTGTTCTTTTACTTTTGAAATTAGTTTAATTTTTTATTTTCTTTTTGCTGCAAGTGATAACTCCATCACTTACACGGCCATCCATTATTTGATTGTCTTCCAGTATGACAAGTTGGCATCATGTCGTACAAAGTAGAGTGTTAATTATTTTTCTATGTTGGTGACGTGGTCTGTGATTTGTCTGATTAGACATGTTCCTATCTTTTCTGCTGATTTTACTTTTTACTTCTTCAGTGGGGTGATTGGTTTTATGCTTTGTTCTACCGAGGGACCTGCTGTGGATTTTAAGCACCCTGTGAATCCAATTGATGCAAATGACAGTCAAAAATCAAGACCATTGAAATTTTACAACTCTGAGGTGTGACTTTTGTTTTGTTTTTTATTTTTTTGGGTGAGCTTGTCAATATTATCCCCCTTTTTTCTGTTGGATTTAATTATTTCTCTCATTTTCAGATTCACACAGCTGCTTTCTGTCTACCATCTTTTGCAAAGAAGGTGATTGATGCAAAAGCAAATTGAGGAAAATTTTCAGTAGCATCCAACGAGCAGATTGGCTATTGCTGAGTACCTGCTTTTGGCCTAGTTGAAATAGTTTTTCCAGAGCAATGGACCATGGAATAATTGATATTTAAATTGCTGTTCAAGAGTTTGTCCCAATTGGGATTGTTAGAGCTTTAGTGACATCAACGATGCTCTCAAAGATCGTCTTTCCTTCCTTTATGGATAGTTACGAAAATAGTAATATAAGCAAGCTAGTTTTGCCTCCATTTAATGTTCATTACATGTTTTCCTGTAAACCTGTAGTTTATATAACTGCCCCTGAACAGAGAGATAAGAGAAGAAGAGCATGTATGAAGCTTGCAACGTCTCTCGGAACCTACTCTGTTTCTAGTTTTGTTCTACAATCTGAACTATTATTATCAGCAGGTTCTGTTTTCTCTGTTCTCAGATTACTCCTCTCAACTTTTCCCATTTCCATGTCAACTTTCTTCTTCAAAATCCGCCTTTTGCAGTTGTCAAAATAAACCATATATACGACCCACTTCACCACATTAACCATGCAGAAAAGCCCAACCTGAGCAAAAATCCCATTTCCTCTTTCATAGCATTCAAAAAAGAGCCCTGACCACCTTAAAGCAAGCCCCAAAACAGAGAAAACAAGCGTTATGAGAAGCCCTTGCCGCTCGTTGCCTCTGCTTAGATGAGCAGATAGTATCAATGCATTAGCTCCATTTGCATCCTCCAATATTGAAACCACTATGGCCATGTTCCATATAGACCTCCATTCTAAGTACTTTGCCAGCAGTGCCATACAAGCTGCCCTATATAACACTCCAAAATACAGCTTACAGTTGTACCCCAAGTTGTTCAATATAACATAGTAGATTGATGCTAACCATACTGATCCAAGTACAGTGCAAGTTGAGAAGAAAAGAACCCAGATGGATGTGACAAGAGTGCCTCTAAAATTGGCTTTGGATGCTGTTTTTTTTCCTTCTGCGAGTGTCGTCAATGCTAAATTGACTGTGACAAAAGCAGTGCAGAGCTCTAGGAGATGAAGAGGCACCACATAAAGAAATCCCAGTTGAATCAAGTTGTTGGGAAATTTATCGGTCATTCGGGCAGCCGTATGGAGCAGTGTTTGCCAGTTGTGGTGGTAGTTACTAGGGTGTTGTTGCCTTACAAATTCTGAGATTTGAACCAGGGTTCTTTGGAGCAATAGCTCATAGTAAACTGAGAAGCAGAAGAGAGGTAGAGAGGAGAGAAAGGTGAGTAGAATAAAGTAGTTAGTGTTGTAGATTAAACTCAGGGCTTGTTTGAATGTATCAAAGAATCCTAGCTTTTGCTTCAGCATGGTATGGTTGCTTTCCATATCCACGATCGTCTTCTCCTTAAGTTGCTACAAATGAAGCAGGGAGAATTTTATTAAAGGACTTCACTTGAGAACAAGACAGTGGTAAATTCATAATGCATTGAGAAGAATCCCTTAGGCTTCAATTCAAACCCAGTGGGCATCAAGTCATTGGCTTGGTTGGTATTTGATAATGATGCCATACCTGTTACTTATATAGTGAGCTCCCATTGGGCAGCCCTTTTGTCATTAATTAAACCAACACTAGTCAAGAGATATCCATGGGTCTAAAAAGCCAAACTAATTGGCCCATGGAGACCCAAAATAGTGGGCTTAAGAATTACCACTTCCAAATGAAGCAGAGAGTTAGTCCAAGGTCCAAAGAGATTTGGCTATACTTCTTGCATCCCCACCAACGAAATAATTTCTTTTATACTGACTTCAGCCTTGGTTAAAGCGACTAAGTAAATTTAGGTTTTAGTCACAAAATAACTTTTATTTTTAAAAAAAGTCAAAGTTTAAAAAAAAAAATGAAAAACCTCTTAATTTTCAAACTAAAGACATGCAAATGTAAAAGATTCTTTAGAAAATTCAAAAATAAATAAGAGCAATTTTATCTATTTTAGCTTCTTTTAAAAAATTTCTCTCTCCTTTAGTCTTTTCTAGAGTCTCCCGACACTACACCTTCAGCCCCCTCCCTCCCTGGTCGGAATCCTTACGATGGATGGCCTCCCTGGAACCCCATAAGTTTCGGTGTCCTTTTGCTCCTCACTTGTCTTCTTTGTTTGGGGCCTTGCTGTCACCCATGCTGGACAACAGTCCTATTGAAGATATTGTGATTGTTTTTATTTAAGCTTGTTTGTTTCCTTATGCTGCCCAGGTGTATGTGGTTCTGGCCCTCGCCGGTCTGTTATTGAAAGTTTCGTATTGATCAAAAAGAAAAACACTACCCCGAGTAATTAAGGGGTCTTTCATTAGGTTGAGACGGTCGTTTCATAATTTGAGACTGATTGATTGGACTTGATGTTACCTTTACCGTTGGCTGATTTGGCAATTCAACACGGAAAGAAGCTTCATATTTTTCAACTATGAGTTTTTGAGGGCAGAAAAACTTGTGCGAATGGAGATAGCATTGTTTTGCTGTCTTCAATTAATCAAATTATGCTATATGGAAAAATTATAATGCGTGTTATATCGTGATTGACTGAGAATCGTAAATGTATGATTTTGCTTGCTTCCTTTATTATGTCTTTTTTTGTTGTAGGGGTGACTGAACTGAATAGTTAGTCATATTCTACAAAGGACTTGTAACTTAGTTGTTAAGAACATGCATTTATGCATTCTAAATCTTATGTTTGATTTTCCTTTCTCCAACATCGCTCGTCTAAAAAAGAAAAACAAACAAAAATCATACCATATTTCTGTCTGTCATCTTTTGCAAAGTATGTAGGTGATTGATTCAATCAAAGAGAAATTGGGGGAAATTGTCGTGTGTAGAGTCGTAGATAGTTGATATGTGGTTATAAATGTATTGAATTGCGGCCTTCTCCTACTGCTGATTGACATAGCAATAGGCATGGGGAAGACGCAAATCTCAGCAACGACACAAGTTGCTTAAAATAAATAAAGCGTCCGAAAAGAAAAAACCAATGCTTGCTTAGAGAAAGTGAGAGCATTAACAAAGGTGCCCCATATAACAGTGACAGATTGAGATTATACCCAAATAGTGAAAGAAATAGTAGGTTGATTTTGATACATACTAACGATATTATTATAATAAAAGGATCAAAATGCAAGTGCCCCTCAAAATTGAATGCACTATATCTTCTTCATATTTTAAGTGGCTTTCTTTTTTCATATATATTTTAAGTGGCTTTGAATGATATAGAAGATGAGAGTTGAGGTTTCCTTGGTCAATTGCAACATGGGTGGCTTTAAAGAATTCTTATTTTAATTTTCACATGGCAACTATTTTTGTTATTTGCAATTTGAAATTGGTATATTTTAAGAAAATGTTCAAAATCCAAGGTTTAATACACAAAAATATAGGTACATTATTTATAATAAAAAAAATAGGTTCATTATTGAATATGGTCCATTATAAGCAAAAATATAGGTACATTATTTATATATAAAAAATACAGGTACATGATTTAGTATACAAAAATATAGGTACATTATTTATACATAAAAAATAGGTACATTATTGAAGTCATAACAATAGGTACATTATGTATAAGGAAAAAATAGGTATACAAAAATATAGTGTTGTAGGTAAATTAATGTACCTCAAACAAATTAATTTCAAATACATAATAATTATTAAATTTTAAATTTTGATATAAATAAAAGGAAATAACTAATTAATATGAAATTAAAATAAAATATGATCAGGTAGTCGGATTTGGAAAAGCAAACCAAGTTTTAATTATATGTTTCGTTTACAAAATATAACCAATCATAGTATACATAAAAAATATAAAAAATAAAAAATAAAGGTATATTGGAACCAATCAATTTCAAAAACATACGACACTAATTACACACCAAGTTTAATTATATATAAAATAAATAAATAAAACTGACCCACAAAACTTATGCAAAATTGAAACACCATTATGACGTTGAATAGCAAACAATTTGTTGGGAAAAAAAGAAGTTAAAATGCAATTAGGGGTATTTTAGAAATTCATAAAATATAACATTTAATATGTTAAGCTTGCTTAGGTAACTTACTTAGGTGAATTCTAGTCACCAAGTTTTACATGTAAAAATTGGGTTTAATTTATAGAAAAATAAAAGAATGGGTTGTAGGTAAAAAATAATAATAATAATTTAAAGGAGAAAACCCAAATTTACTATATATATATATATTATATCGGTTAAGGTTTCTTTGATCCCAATTCAATGATCCCAAAACAGGGCAAACCTAATATGAGTATCGGGTTAGGATTAAAATAAGTCAAGCGTTCGATTTAGGGTTTAGGTGTCTGATTTCCTTCGATGATAAAAAAAAAATATAGATAAAAGAAAAGGCATAACAACTTTAAACCAGGTCCACACAGACAAAACAAGCCTTGAAAGAAGTCCTTGCGTCCCTTAAGGGACCATCTCTATGAAGAGAGCCATTTATGCCATCATGGTCTCTCTCTCTCTCTTCTCCATGAGAGAGAGTTTTAAAAAGTTAAAAGAGAAAGCACTTGCCGATAGCTTGATACTAAAGATATTAACCCAAATACTAAACAAATTGAGGTTAGAAAAGGAGCAAGATGAAGGTGACAAGGGTGCCCCTCTGCAATAAATGCATTTTGGTGAAACATCAACCTAGCGAGGATTACCAGATATAATTTTTGAATTGAAATTTCTGAACCATCCATTTGGGGAAGCGGAAGATATTGCAGAATGTGGTCCCCTCCTCTGTTCTGATTGTAACCAGAATTATTTGAGAGTGTCCTCACACAGCAAGCAAATATCCCAACACCAACATGAAGCCTTTATTTATTCCAACCAACTGATCCCACACCTCACTACCTTTTTTTCTCTCTTTTGTTAATTACTTTCCCATTTTGCAGTGAAGGGCAATACCAGAATTATGGATGCCTTCTCTTCCTCTTTCCTATCCACATTTCCCACTCAAAATCTCTCTCTCTCTCTCCTGCCATAGCAACCCCCAAGTTCAGCATTTCCTCTGTTAGAATTGAAGAAAGACCATCAAGCCCACCACCAGCTTCAAAACCCACCTCCACAAAAGCACCACAGCCTCCAAAAACTCCATCCCCGCCACTAACAACAAAAGCTCGCGATTACAACAATGCTTCAACATTCTCTGCGGCAAAAAAAGGAACAGATCCTACGCTACCTGCGGTGATCTTCAACGCTTTGGATGACATCATAAACAACTTCATAGACCCTCCACTGCGCCCTTCTGTGGACCCAAAGCACGTCCTCTCCAACAACTTTGCTCCGGTTGATGAGCTTCCTCCGACCGAGTGTGAGATCATACAGGGCTCCCTACCGCCGTGCCTCGACGGTGCCTACATCCGCAATGGCCCGAACCCGCAGTACCTTCCGCGTGGGCCCTACCACCTGTTTGACGGAGACGGCATGCTTCACTCTGTTAGGATCTCCAAAGGCCGTGCCGTGCTGTGCAGCCGCTATGTCAAGACCTACAAATACACCATTGAGCGTGATGCTGGCTACCCTATTCTTCCCAGCGTCTTCTCTGGCTTCAACGGCCTCACTGCCTCCGCCACACGTGGCGCTCTCTCCGCTGCCCGCGTCTTTACAGGCAGAGTCTAAAATTTTCACTAATACTATTTAAATCAATTTGGCAAAATTACACACTAACCCCATGGTTTTATTAATTCACTCAATTTATAAGATGCGAACAATTATACTACCAAACTATAAACTCGAAGTCGGAGTCATAAATACAATTTTTTAGAATAGAAATTTCCATATGACTTTTCTTAATATTTTCAATACTTTTGGTAACAGGCCAATACAATCCTGCTAATGGCATTGGTCTTGCAAACACAAGTTTGGCTTTCTTTGGCAACCAACTTTATGCGCTTGGCGAGTCTGATCTCCCTTATTCTTTGCGTTTGACATCCAATGGAGATATCCAAACTCTGGGACGCCATGATTTTGATGGCAAGCTCTTCATGAGCATGACGGCTCATCCAAAGATAGACCCTGAAACAGGGGAGGCCTTTGCCTTCCGCTACGGCCCCTTGCCTCCATTTCTAACATACTTTCGGTTTGATGCAAACGGCACAAAGCAGCCAGACGTGCCCATATTTTCTATGGTCACTCCATCGTTCCTCCACGACTTTGCAATCACAAAAAAATATGCCATCTTTGTTGACATACAAATTGGCATGAACCCAATTGACATGATCACCAAAGGAGCATCGCCTGTTGGCTTGGACCCTTCCAAGGTGCCTAGAATCGGAGTGATCCCGCGATACGCGAAAGATGAAACGGAGATGAGGTGGTTTGATGTGCCTGGTTTTAACATCATACATGCCATCAATGCTTGGGATGAAGAGGATGCTATAGTGATGGTGGCACCAAACATTTTGTCAGCAGAGCACACAATGGAGAGAATGGATTTGATCCATGCTTCGGTTGAGAAAGTTAGGATTGATCTCAAGACAGGGATTGTGTCAAGGCAACCCATCTCCACAAGAAATCTAGACTTTGCTGTGTTCAATCCGGCTTATGTGGGGAAGAAGAACAAGTATGTTTATGCAGCTGTGGGTGATCCAATGCCTAAGATATCAGGGGTGGTGAAATTAGATGTGTCCAATGTGGAGCACAAGGAGTGTATAGTGGCTAGCAGGATGTTTGGGCCAGGGTGCTATGGGGGTGAGCCGTTTTTCGTGGCTAGAGAGCCCGAGAATCCGGAGGCAGATGAGGACGATGGGTACGTGGTGACGTATGTTCATGATGAGAAGGCAGGAGAATCAAGCTTCTTGGTGATGGATGCCAAGTCTCCTCGGCTTGATATTGTGGCAGATGTGAGGCTGCCCCGGCGGGTGCCTTATGGCTTCCATGGACTCTTTGTGAAGGAAAGTGATCTCAACAAGTTGTAGTGTCATGTGTCCCCATTCAGCAACATAGTAAACGTTACACAAACTATAAAAATAAAAATAAAACACCCACCACATATATATACTGTCATAACCACAAACCATTACAATTACAAGTTTGAAATATATATTGTACATATTTTCAATAAAGCTATCTGCATTTTATTTACTGATTATATTTACCACCAAAATAAAGATTATACCCCAAACTAGGTGAGTGCAAATCTGACCACAAGTTTATTCAGTCTCCCAATGGCATTCACCACATAGAGGTATGCAAGACAACAGCAGATATAGATAAATATCTGTTTAAGATCATTCCAAATTCATATGAAACTTGGCCAAGTAAACTTTTACATGATTAACTTTTCAGGAAAATTTCAGGAAAAAAAACATTACAAGTTGAGCTAGGAAGACGTAGTTAATCTGCATAATGTGGAAATTGATGCTGAACTTGCTGCAGTTCATAATTGTACTCTGGAGTTTCTGATAATCATGATCACATATATGCACAAGCCGTTTTTCAGCCACAGCTTTCACCTGTTGTACCCTTCATCATCAACCTCTTCTCTAAAGCCCGGTTCTTGCAATCGCAGAAATATATCGTGCAGGCGACCCATTTCACCACATTCCCAAAGCAGAACAAGCTAATCTGAGCAACAACACCAATATAGTTAATCCCTCTTCCATAGCAGCCGATATAGATGCAAGGCAACCTTAAACTTACTTCCCAAGCAAAGAACATAAGCATCAAAAGAATCCCTCTCCACTCACTCCCACTGCTAAAATATATTGCTAGAGCAAATGCCTTGATGCCATATGTCCCCTCCAACACTGAAATCACAAGACTCCCATTCCACACAGCACTCCATGCCAAATAAATTGCTAGCAATGCTGCAAATGATGGCCCACACCATACAGCAAAGAACAAATCATACATTGCGCCTTTGAATACAACAAAGTATGTTGTTGCTAACCATATCAATCCAAGTAAAGCACAAGTTGAGAAGACAAGGAAATAGAGAGATGTTATAAAAGTGCCCTTCAGTCTTGTTTTGTCTAAGGGTATATGTAGCATCTCCTTGAGAGTCATCAATGGTCTCTCTTCTGTGTACATCTTTGATGCCAAATCAACAACCACGAGCACGGTGCTGAGCTCTAGGAGATGGAGAGGCACCAGATAGAGAAGACCCAGATGAATGAACCCATCAGTATACTCTTTGTTCATTTTTCTGGTTGTATCAAATGGTATGATCCAAACATAGTCGAGGTCATCAAGGGGTTGTTTTAGAATTTCTGAGATTTGAACTAGGAATTTTTGGAGAACAGATTCATAGTAAACCAAGAAACAGAAGAGAGGAAGGGAGGTGAGAATTGTGAAGATGAAGAAGTTGGTGTTTCTGGCAGAGATTACAAGAGCTTTTCTGAGAATATCAAAGGCTTCCAGCTTCTGATTCTTCATCATAAGGTTGTTCTCCATCTCCATGCTTTCACTTCCAAGCTCAATCCAAACACAATTATAAATTTCTAAATGAACATAAAGTTTTTCTTGACTTCATGCAATTAGCAATACACTCAAAAGTCTTAGTTAAGTCCACCCTGACCCACCCCCACCCCCCCACCCTTTTGATGGTTGAGCAGAATGAATATTGATGGGTAGACTTGACTCAGACTTTTGCCGTCCTTGCAATTGCTTCGTGGTGCACAAAATAAAAAATTCATTATCATGGCCCTAAGTTACTAATTTTTCACATTCAGAGCCATTGTTTTGTTAACCTTGACTTCGTTTCTTTGCTCACAAAAGATATTTTAAACAGAAGTTTAACCTTGAATTTGTCTACTTGGTGGAAAATGTCGCCATTTCATATCCCCTTGCACCTTCGTGGAGACCTTTAGGCTGTAATTGATAGTTCTATTATATATCAAGGTATTGCAGACCCTTTTTGTTACCGTAGAAATTCTTGGACGCTTTAACACTCCGATGAGACGACGCAAGAGCCTAACGGTGCTCCCAAAGGCCAAAGTTTTTATATTTTTAACTCAACATTGCACCATCTGTCTTAGGTTGGGATCTCCTCCTACGAGGACCACTTCTGGGAAGTTCAGTACTCTCCTCATATCAGGTGGTCCAACCATTTGAAATAGTTTTTGTATTACTCTTAAGGAGAATTTCTGGGTGAAACAATGAAGAAACCGGCACCATTGGGTGAAACAATGTGTCGAATCGAAATAGTGTTTCTGAAGAGTTAACAATACTGTTTCAAGAGGCACCTTTTGCTGTAAATGCGTGATATAATTGTCTCCCACATAGCAATGGAATTTGCAACAATGGGTATGCAAGAAAATAGCAGATATGAGTTATGTTCACGTTTATACCAAACATATTTGAAACATTGCCAAGTAAAGTGAGGCATGATTAATCAAAAGAAAAGCAAAAAAGCAAATTGAGCTAAAAGACTTAAATCAGCATGATGCAGAATGATCCAAATCAAACTTTGTTGCAGTTCCTACTAGTGCTCATCTGGAGCTTGATCACATCCATCTACTTGCCTGTAGTGCTTATTCATCCACAGCTTTCAACTCTCTTCTTACTCTTCATCATTAGCTTCTTCTCTAAAGCCCGGTTCTTGCAATCGTAGAAATATATCATGCAGGCAACCCACTTCAGCACATTCCCAAAGCAGAACAAGCTAACCTGTGCAACAAGACCAATATAATTCCCTCTTTCATAGCTGCCAATGTAGAGGCATGGCAACCTTAAACCTACTTCCCAAGCACAAAAAATAAGCATCAAAATAAACCCTCTCCACTCACAACCACTGGTGAGATATATTGCTTGACCAAATGCCTTGATTCCATGTGTCCCCTCCAAAATTGAAATCACAACACTCACATTCCATACAGAACTCCATGCCAAATACATTGCTAGCAATGCTACAAAAGATGGCCAACAAAGAACAGCATAGGAAACACGATCATCCATGAAGCTGAAGTCCCTGAAGAGAGCATAGTATGTTATTCCTAACCATGCCAATCCTAGAAGAGTAAAAGTTGACAAGAAAAGAACATAGACATATGTAACAAATGTGCCCTTCAGTCTTGTTTTGCCAAAGGGTCTATGTACCATCTCTTTGAAAGTCATCGTTGTCGGTATCTCTTCTGTGTATATTTTTGATGCCAAATGGACAATCACAATCACAGTGCTGAGCTTTAGGAGATGGAGAGGCACCAGATAGAGAAGACCAAGATGAGTCAACTCATAAGGAAACTCTTTGTTCAATTTTGTGGCTATGTCTAATGGTATTGACCAACTCAAGTTGAAGTAAGCATTGTAACCATGGACATTGTTGTGGAGTGGATTTAGAATTTTTGAGATTTCAACCAGGGATTTTTGGAGAGAAGATTCATAGTAAACCAAGAAACAGAACAGAGGAAGGGAGGTGAGAATGATGAAGATAAAGAAGTTGGTGTTTCTTGTAGAGATTATAAGAGCTTTTCTGAGAATACCGAAGGCTTCAAGCTTCGGATTTTTCATGATAAGGTTGCTTTCCATCTCCATGCCTTCACTTCCAAGCTCGACCCAATCACAATTGAAAGTTTCTAGGTGGTGAGCATCAAGTCTTTCTTGGTGGATACAAGGAGTGAATATTAATAGGGATCAAGGGTTGACTTGACTTAGACTTTTCTTCTTCTGCTAATTGTTTCATGATCTAAACAATTAATACCATGGGCCCTGCCCATCAGAGAATAGAGCTGATTCTCATTACAGGTCAACGAACACAAAGTCTTTCTTGATGGCTGCAAGTATAATGAACATTGATGGGGATCAAGAGTGGACTTGACTCAGATTTCCCTGTTTTGTTAATTGGGTCATGATTTTTAAAAAATAATACCACAGGCCCCAAGTTGCTAATTTTTCGCATCTGTAGCCATTGCTTAGTCAATTTAATAATCAAGGACAGGACAGTCCACCATTTGACGTAGTTTTTTGTATTGTAATCTTGAAGATACTGTTCTAGTTTTTGTGATTGGGTTCTGTTTTTCTCTGTTTCCTGTGTTCTTTCATTATACTTCTCAACTACATTTTATATTTCCTTGTCTGGTTTCCTCTTTAAAATCCGATTTTACAATTCAGAAGTGTCAAATGGCAAAGTGAGCATTTCCAAGGAAATATTTCTTTTCAAGTGTAGATCAGATTTATATGAACTTTTCCAATTAAATTCAACGATCACAAGCACAGTGCTGAGCTCTAGGAGATGGAGAGGCACCAGATGTTTCTGGCAGAGATTATAAGAGCTTTTCTGAGAATATCAAAGGCTTCCAGTTTCTGGTTCTTCTTCACCATAAGGTTGCTTTCCATCTCCGTGCTTTCACTCCCAAGCTCCATCCAAACACAATCAAGAGACTTTGTAAATGACATGAAGTCTTTCTTGATGGCCCCAGAGTGGGGAGGCAGGAGTTGACTTGACTCAGACTTTTACTCTTTTTCTAATTGCAAAATGATATATAAAATAATACCGTGGTTTCCAAGAACATGGTGAGAATCATAGTAAAATCCAAGCCATTGTTTTGTTAACCCTGAATTGTCTACTCGGTAGAATTGCCAACAAACCATTTCTTAGCCCCTCGTACTTTTGTGAACCCATGTAACTTTCAATTCAATTAATTGAGCAAAAGCAGCAATTACGAACTTTTGAATCAGAGATCTTATAGCTTGATCTTAAGAATTTATGGCAACCTTGTTGTGACAGTTTTGCAATCGTAGTAATAAACTGTGAGAACCACCCAATTGATAACCTTCCCCAGGCACACGAAGCTTGTGTCAAGGTAATAGGATGCAAGTATATGTGGGAAAGTCCATGTGGCAAGGACGGATGGCAACTTGAACCTCCAAACAGAATACAGAAGCATCCAAATGAGCCCTCTTAGTCTATTTCCTTTGGTTAACTTTGATGAGGCTGAAATGGCTTCAATTCCTCTGTTCTCCTCTAAAATGGAAACAACAACACTTAGGTTCCACCAGGCACTGTACTCTGCCCATTTAGCAAAGGCCACACCATAAACTATCAAATGCAAGCCCCGCGACAACCGAGTTGGGCAGCCTGGTAAAAGTAACGGCCTAGCATAAAGCCAATAGTCTACAACACTTGAGGAAAGAGAGCACAAGAAGGACACAGACAAGAATGTAAACATACGCTCATGCCACCTTGTTTTGGTTATTGAATTTCGAAGAAGATTTCGGAGACCCATTGTTGACCTCTCACTACTGGTACAGATTATTGAGGCAGCATAGATAGTTGTGAGGGCACTGAGGAAGTCAACAAAGACAGAGAGGTAAACTTCCAGAATTTGAATGGTCAGATTTAGAGCCCACGACATATTGCCTCCATCATGAGTAAGAATTCCTAGCTGATATATTGCCTCCTTGATCAAACTAGGCTGGTAATTATAAGGCAATTCATGTATTAATCTCATGCAAAATAGTGGGAAGGAGGTAATCAATGTTAAGGCTATGAAATTGGGATTTCTAAATGGGATTTTCATGGCTGATTCGATTAGACCTACGGTGCCAAGAAACCATAGCTTAATCTCAGCAAATTTTGGGTTCTCCATTCCCTCAGATGTACCACTACGAAGTTTGAATACTGTGGGTCTTGCATTGGTTCCTTCTTCAATATATATAGCAGCGGTGCATTGACATTGTGATACAAACTTGTATAATTCTAGTTTTGTTTCCATTTGAATGGTACAAATCTAGCCGATTCCTCCTGTTAGTTTATTTTGGGGTGATAATCCAAAGCACATCAAATAATAAAGTAACTTGCATTATTGATCATTGAAATTTCCGAAGAAGTAGAGGACAACAGCGACATATTCCAGCCAACTTTCCCAACCGTGTCACTTTGGCCTACTAGGAAATCTGGGGTCCTTTCTTAAAAAAATAAATAAATAATATATCCGCATGGCTATATTAATTAAATAAAATATTTAATGTATCATTATATTTAATATGCGTGTTTTTTACAAAATCTTAACAATACATACAAAATTCACATATTATACAATGTATTTATCCCATTTCGTATTTTACTTACTATGAAAGAATGTGAGATCCTAAGATTATTGCAACAAAAATGCAAGATAGTGACTTGTCCGCCATGATCATCATGTAAAGTATGCAAAGTACTAAACCATGACATTTGTTTCATAATTGCCATCTCTGAACCAGATCGGCATATTAATTTACAAGTCAACAACGAAAATACAAATCAAATCGAAATGAAAAATAAACATTGCAACCACCAAGTTTCAAGGGTAAGGGGAAAGATAACTTGAGGCCTGACCAACCACAAGCCAAACAGGGTTGTCATGCCTGACAGCCCTCAATGATGGATTCAGGTCTTCGGTCAAGCAACTTAAACATATTACGCGATGATTAAAATCTTATATATGCTCGCGGTGTGTGGCTTGTAGAACTGTGCAAAAATAAGAGTGCTACAACAAGAAGATTTCAGAGGAAAGTCTTAGGTCTTGACGATGACGAGTTTGTGACGGACTCCACAAGCGAAAAAGGTCTGCAGTTCATCTCGACTCAGTGGGTAGATTAACCGACAATACTAAGTAAGCTCTAAAACTAATACCATGGATGCTCTGGCTTTCAACCATTGATAACCAGACTCGAGTGATGAGAACCAATAGGGCAACAACAGCTTCACCTTCTTCCACCAGCTAGTAGAGGACTAAGAAGTGAACGTCTTACTTACTATTACAGAAGCACTGCTGACGATGATGACACTAATATGGTCAGATGCAGCCAGGTTTCTCAAGTAAAACAAGCAGATTAACGTGCAGACAACCAAAAAGTACATGTTGTGCAGTGGTGCAGAGATGGGGAAGGCAATAAACAGCTTCATCTTCTTGAACCAGCTAACGAAAAAGGTTTATTCAGGAAGCTTTGTTGCAGAAGACTGCAATAAAAAAAGTGCCGCATGCAACCAAAGTAGAAAGTACCAAAGTTTCTAGATATTCCAGTTTCACTGAACAATATGCAGAAGCAACAAGAAGTAGAATACTCTGGAGGACGCAGAGATGGGACCCATGAGCACTAAGATGCAGTAAGTGGCGAAACGAAGCCGTTTTAGCCGAAAATCACACCTCAAATCAAAACAAGCAAACTTTAGGAACCTCTAATGCAAACAATGAAATCTAACCACAAAGGACAAATTCACATAAAAATCATATATAAACAGATATAATATGGCAACTTAAAAGTAGGAAAGGGACCTCTTCAGTACGCTGAAGCGAGAAAGCCGACGCAAAACGGTGTCCAACACCCCTTTTGGTGGCAAAAACACTTCGTAGAAGCAAGCCATCCAAATCCAAGTTTCTAACAAAACCCATTGTCACAACATCGACATAACTAACATGATTCTCGTCAGTTCAACCAATCCTATTAGAACTATAATATAGCAGAGATATCATCCTTTCAAGGTCATCCAGCATTTGCTCCAATTCCAGCTTAGTCCCTGCAGAAGACAAACACACACATGAATCAGCTACTCGTAGAAATCAACAAGAAATGAAGTCCTCTAATACATAACACCATCCAAAATACACTTGCTAAACCTTACATTTAACATAATTTGTAAAGAGAAACAGCAAGACATTGTACAGCCATGACTTACCCATTGGCATAAGGTGAAGCACGACGAGCAGGGCGATATGGAGGAGACCTACTGTAGCTTCGTCCACGTCGAGGAGGTGTGACACTACGACGTCGTGGAGGAGATCTTCTCCTACGCGGACTATAGCTCCTGGAACAACATAAAACATTTTTAAGTGTAATGTTTTCAGAAAACTCGGCAGCCACAATGCAATTAGTACAAAATAATTAGTAGGGTTACTCAGAATAATGAATCAAATATCACAAGTTTCAATTTGTCACATCTCATTTCTATGTGAGCTGGGAAACAAAGCGCAAGAAGGATGTGGCGAAGAGCATAATTTTACCACAAGATGTACAATGCAAATGAAAACAAGAAAGACATAGGTCTTCAGTATACCTGCGTCCATAACCATCATAACTGGGACTTCTGCGGCGTCGAGGAGATGGACTTCGGCGCCTTCCGCTACCCAATCCTCGTGAACCAATACGCAAGCGACATTCACGAGCAAAATGACCAGGTTCACCACACTCATAACACCTTAAGTCCTCACCTCCACCGCGCCCGCGTCCTCCACCACCACCACGGCCTCCACCACCCTTAGAATTGTGAGAAAGCTCGACACGCCAACCATTTTTTCCTGTAGAAACAAAAATGGGAATAGGAAGCTTTGAGATGCTACGATGGTGAAGATGATAATGTTGATGATGATGATATATTATGATAATAGCACACAACTCAAACATATGGTGTACAGAATCTATCATAGAATATGATGGACATGCCTCTTCTGTGTGCCTTAACATCTTTCTCTAACAAAAATGGGCTGACGATAATAGACACGCTAACTATAAGTAATAAGTAACATCCATCTGAAACTATAGTTTAGTTCAAAAGGATGGGCCTTTGGTATCCTCAACAGGTGGAAGCTTCAACAAATTATAACTTGCAGTTGCTAAAGGAAAACTATGGTGTCAAACCAAATTGGAGTGGTAGAAGTGTCAGACAAACCATCCACAGCTTGAATTGCATCTAGAGCATCCCGGCGATCGTCAAATTCAATAAACGCATATCCGGGCGGTCTTCGAGCCACCCATACACTGTGATCAATTACATAAAAAAGTACCAGCATCAATAAATCTCACTGAACCTTAAAATAACTATTGTGACTCATTCAAACAATGAAAAAGTAGAGGCATTTAGTAAGAAAGGAAACTAACCCTCGAAGAACACCGAACATCCGAAATTCATCTTCCAAATCCCTTTCATTCACTCGAGGATCTAAATTCCCAACATAAACCCGAGCCATCGTCGCAAAACCACTTTCAACCTAAGAAAACATATATATTTATACACATATATAAAACAGCAAAACCCATCAAACAAGAATAATTTATTTTCCCTTTAAACTCATCAAGGATCGAACTTTTCATCCAATAAATTAATAATACTTTGGCTTTATACTTATTCTCAAAGTCTATGATATGAGAAACGAAAGAAGAGACAAATACCATCGAAATATTACCTTGGAAAAACCGCTAGAGTATTTGAGAGATGAACGATCGGAGCGATAAGGAAAGGAATTGAACGCGCTGCGCGTGAAATCGCAGAGCTCAAATAAACCCTAGAACCAGAAGCTATTTTGCGTTTTGCTTTCCCTGCTTCTTCTTATTATTCTACTTGTGAATGTGCGTTAAGTCAAATGGAGCCCAACTGGCCCACTTTTCATTATAATTCACCAGGCCCAGCCTTCTAATGTCACCGAAACGACATGCCGTTTTTGTTGAATATTCCACAAATATGCGGCAGGTGGGAATTTATGACATCATCATAGGAACCTTACCTACCTACCAACAGGGTTGGTCCTGAGATTTTGAGGGCCTTGTGCAAAACTTTAACCGGAGCCCTCACATAATCTAATATGAAAATACTTAAAAAAAAAATTGTCATTACTTAATGTCATAAAACAATTTTTTTATAACTAAAATTCATCATCAATTAGAATGTAATAACAATCACAAATCAAATTCATAAATTTTTTAATATTTTCATTTGATAAATTCATAAATGTTTGGTACAAAAAATAAGAGTTCAAGAGAAAGAATAAGGCATGAATTTTTGTTTTGAATTTATTTGGAGTGGAAGAAAGTTTTTTTTTTTTTTTTATAGGAGAAATCATATGGATGTGATATATACAGGGATATGCACTAGAAATCATCTCCATCAAATACACTTTTGTGTCAATGTGTTGCACGCTTGAGTATATATAAAAATTTTATAATATTAATATATACAGTCCCGATCTCTTGGACTACAGGAGTCTAAGAAATTTGTGGTCACTTACTGTTTGATGTAAATTCAATGGTTCACTCGCTCTTGCACTCCTTTTAAGAAACTTTTTTGAACCATTAGATTAACATCCAAAGGTGGGTGAACACAATCTCTTGAACCCACAACCTTGTGGTCCAAGAGATCGGGGCTATTAATCTATATAATATAAAGTAAAAAAAAAAAAATTACCTTGTGTAATGGCACCACTTGCACCGTGTTAAGGCCGCCCTTGCCTACCAATAACAGAAGAATGGCCTTATAAGGCTTATAATTAATACATGCATTTTATTTAATAAATTTTATAGTCTAAATTATTCTAAATCATTTTAATTTACGAGAATATAGATCCAATTCGGGTGTAACAAAACGTTTCACCTTCTCACGATGTTTTTTTTCAATTCATTGTTCATAGTTCCAATGCCTTTTTTTATTCATCATCATCACGTTTATTTGGGCTTAAATCTCTAGTAAAACCCATGATTTTAACAGGACAAAAGGTCAAAAATGACCAGCGAAATAAGATATTTTTCGTATGGAGTCAGTGCATGGATAAGTGTGAGAAGTTTAGAGCAAACAGATCCTAAAAAATTGCCAAAACGGTAAATTTTTTGACCAGAAAATTCAGCTGGTTGAACAACAAAATACCGGATTTATCCTATGCTAACCAACACTCAAGATTGCTTCAGATACTGATTTATGTGTTTTTTTTTTCCATTTTTTTCAGAATAAATGTCAACTGTTGTTTGTTTTAATCGGACGGTTGATAATTAACATGCATTTCCACAAATAATCAGATAATAAATTAGAGAGTGTGTGTAGATGCATGAAACCGCGGAAATACTTTGGAGTCTTGGACCATCTTAAATATCGCTCTCCTTATTTGTAAATTGCAAAACGGTTTCAAAAATAGAGAACTGATTATCTAATTGATGGTTACTCTTCTTTCTATTTTTTAATACATTCTAAACTACTCTAATGTGAGCTGAGCCATAAATTGAGGTTTGTGGAATTGAGTGAAAACAACAAACACACATATCTTTAATCAACTTACTTAACTTACATTTTCGAGAACTAACTACATTGACACAAAGATTTTTCAGTACAGTGAGAAGTTAGGGACTGACAGAGAGATTTAAAGAGATATATATATATTTTTTAAAGAAAATATTCTATTAAGTGAGCAGATATATTAAAATATTGACAAATAAACAGATAAATTAAAATAAACAAAAAAGTGTCTGAACATGTGTACCAATAGGTGCTGAAAATCCAAGGAAAGATACCAGCATGATTTTCTTATCCAAAAAAAAAAAAGCATGTGTTTTGTCGTAACCAATCATGTTTTTTTCGTTATTCGTAGCTATTGTTGTTGTCCTCACTCATTTCCCAGGTTCATAAAACACCAGAGCAATTAAATTTCGTGACCCATTGTTGGAGATTCATCAGAACCAGCAGAGTTTGGTTCCCAGAGCGGTACTGGCAGCAGAGTTTGATTCAGCAGAGTTTGGTCTTTTGCATGTGGGTTCTGAAGGGTCTGTGGAAACATGAAAGAAGAAGATGGGATTGTGGAGAGAAGTGAGAGGTTGGTGGTTAGGAGTGGGAGTGGTGGCGGTAGTGACTCGAGGTGGGTTGATGGAAGCGAAGTGGATTCAGAGTCACCTCCATTTTCGATGCTTTCTGAAAATATTGGCAGAGAAGGATATGGATCTCTCAGGAGAAGGCTTGCCAAGAAGCCCAAGAGAGTTGACTCTTTTGATGTTGAAGCCATGGAGATTGCTGGTGGTGGTAGCCACCATTCTAAGGTAATGTTACAATTGCTTTCAATTTCTTAAAATATTATGAAATTTGTGTGCTTTTATGTGTTATTTAGTTCTTGTTATCCATATGCTGTTAGTGTGTGTGTGTGTGTGTGTGTGAGTTCGTTTCAAATTCATGGGCATGGTCTACGATTGGAATACGGAGTACCATCTGAAAGTTCGAAATCCAAATTAATAGTCTTTATTCTTCTTGTCATTTTTTGTTACATTCTTTGACCATTAAAGAAGATGGGATATTGGCAATTTGGTATTGATGCCTACCAATGTATCGAGAAATGCAAATGGAGCGATTGAAGTGATTGGCAATTTCATATTAATCTTTTGGGAGCAATGATTACTTAACAGATGATTACTTCATTCTTTAATATGATTCGCATCCTTGGGGATTTGATAGTTTCCTGGAGATGTGAGAGGGTTTAGCTTTTGAAGCATGGGCAAGAACAGTTAATCTTAGCACATGCAGTTTATGCATGGAGTCCACAAGCTAACATCACAATTAAGTAAGGTAAGTTACAACAAGTAAAACAATACTCGAGTAAATGTCGTATATCAGCAGAATTAGGATTTGACAGCAAGTTTGTGTTGTCTCAGCATCCGTATTATCAATATGTGTTCGAGAGTGTGAAGGAAATAACATGCTTACTTTCATTCCCTTTGTATGTAACAATATGTGGATTTGGAAGTAAATTATTCAAAAGCTTGCCAATTATTCAAAGGTCCAGGTAAAATGAGCCTAAGCAAACAGACACCTACTTCGTTTTTGCAGACAGAATTAGCTTGTCCCAGTTCTATCATGTACTCTACCTATCCATGTCTACTGACGTTTATTTAATAAATCAGGATGCTTCTGTTTGGAGCACTCTTGCTTTAGCATTCCAAACTCTCGGTGTGGTCTATGGTGACATGGGCACAAGCCCTTTATATGTCTTCGCTGATGTGTTCAGCAGGGTGAAAATCGAATCGGATGTTGACGTCTTGGGGGCTTTATCAATAGTGATCTATACAATTGCGCTTATACCCTTAGCGAAATATGTTTTTGTAGTTCTCAAAGCCAATGATAATGGAGAAGGTAGGCATTTCTCTTATCGAAGTTATTTTCTCCTTTAGTTCTTAGTACTCTTGTTATGTTTATACTTGTTAACCCAACACTCTTTATTCTTCCAATTGTAGGAGGAACATTTGCATTGTACTCGCTGATATGTAGGTATGCAAAGGTTAATCTGCTGCCAAATCGTCAGCCAGCTGATGAACACATTTCAAGTTTTAGGCTCAAATTACCCACTCCAGAGTTGAAAAGGGCTTTGCGTATAAAAGAGACTTTAGAAAGGAGATCATTCTTGAAGACTCTCCTATTATTGTTCGTTTTGATGGGAACTTCAATGGTTATAGGGGATGGTATTCTAACCCCAGCAATATCAGGTACTTGAATGGATTGGGCATACTCCAGAAGCTATACTCAACCAAAAATATAAGTTTAAGCTGTAACTAATGATATTTTCTCTTAACACTATGTAAGCCAGATTGTTATATAGATATGAAATAACATCACTATTATCAGCCAGGGATTATTCTGGCATCTTCTTCCACTTCCTCTTCTTAGACAGGCAACCAGAATTAGGCATCCCTTCATGGTTGGAAAAAGGGCTTTCTTGACTTGATTCAGTTCGTTATTGGCACTTTATAATCCCCAATCATTTACTTTGGAATTAGAACTTTTCGTTGGACCTGCCTGAACCTGCAATAATCATTTCATGTATTAAATGTGAAATCTTTTCTATTTTATCTATGTACGAGTTGAATGATAATTTTTTTTTTCTTTTTGGTTGTTGTAGTGATGTCTGCTGTGAGTGGCCTGCAGGGTGAAGTTCCAGGGTTTGGTACAAGTGGGTATCTTTTCCCTTTTGGGAACCTGTGGTTCATTTCAAGGTTCCAAGTTTCTTTTCTTTTCATGTCATTCTTTAATGATCATACATACCTAGGGTGTTGATATCAAACTGAAGTTCATTTGGTGGGCCATTGATTTCTTGAGGGCAGCATGCTTTGCCTGACGCACTGGGTATAGATTGATCAGAGACAGTTATACGCCTTGAACCTACTAGACTGCCTGATAACACTAATTTTTTGCTTGAGTTTTTTGTTTTCTTTGTAGTATGTACCAATAATTGCATTTGGATTTGGCCTGTAATCTGATTGATTTTTATTACAGCTGCTGTGGTTGTTGTTTCAATCATAATCCTCGTGGTATTGTTCAACATACAGAGGTTTGGGACTGGCAAAGTGGGTGTCATGTTTTCTCCTATACTTGCTTTGTGGTTTTTCAGTCTTGGATCTATTGGAATTTACAATCTAGTGAAGTATGATATTACCGTCTTGAAGGCATTCAATCCTGCTTATATTTATTTTTTCTTCAAGAAGAACGATAAAGAAGCGTGGTTAGCTCTTGGTGGTTGTGTTCTGTGCATAACAGGTATATCTCACCTTTAAAACCTTCAGAAGTACAGGATCCACTGGCAATATTCTTATTCTTTAAATACCTCTATCATATGAGGCAGATCAGTGATCTTCTCCAACTGAAACAGATTTTGTGCAAATATTTGCTTATAATTTTAGAGGGAATGTTCTTTTTCTAGATAGTCTGGCATATTTGTAGCCAAACTGTCAATTTGAACCATTTATAAGAATCATAAGAGATTTTTCTTAAATGCATAGTCTAGATTGACAGTCTGCTAACGTAATATGCTAACATTAGGGGAAACCTGATAAGCTTGTATATCATAAAACCTACATTTGGATATTGATGTCCTGCTTTCATATCATAAGACCTATTTGTATCTTAAGCAAATTTCTTGAAATGAAATCCAAAAGCAATTGCATGTTTGAAACTTTTTGTCCATTTAGCTCATTCTTTCCACTTAGATTTGTAAATTTAACGTGACTGTTTGCAGAGCATGAATATAATATATATGTTATAATGAGAGCCATTTATTCATTTTTTAAAATAGTTTCTTTTGGATTTATAGTAAAAAGCCTGCTCAAATACATCACTGGTTATGCTTTTGCAGGAGCCGAAGCAATGTTTGCTGATTTAGGACATTTCTCTGTACGAGCCATACAGGTTGGCCAATGCATATCCATTACCTTTCCGAATTGCTTCATGAACATTGTTTAATCGAAAGTGTCCTATAATCTATACATCTTACACAGATTGCCTTCAGTTTTGTGGTGTTCCCCTGCCTTCTCTTAGCTTACCTGGGCCAAGCAGCTTACCTGATGAAATACCCTGATTCTGCGTCTAGAATATTCTATAATTCTGTGCCAGGTGACTGTTGCCAACAACATGGCTACCCATTCTTTTCAATTCCTTTCTAATTGTTTCATAGAGGAGCATCTGTTTGTATTTGCTGCCTCAGTTTGACACTTCCAGTCCCTGAATTTTGTGAACAAACAGGTATTCTTTTCTGGCCAGTCTTTGTGGTAGCCACCCTTGCTGCAATGATTGCCAGCCAAGCGATGATATCTGCTACATTTTCATGTGTTAAGCAATCCATGGCTCTTGGATGCTTTCCAAGGCTGAAGATAGTTCACACCTCAAGGAGGCGAATGGGCCAAATTTACATCCCTGTTATCAATTGGTTTTTAATGATCATGTGCATAGTTGTAGTTTCCATCTTCCAGAGCACGACAGAGATTGCCAATGCATACGGTTAAGTATCCTTTTCCTCTCTTTCCTATAATATTTGGTCAAAAAGCCAAAAAATATTCTTAGATTTTAATGAAGTTGGTTAAACTTTTCACATTCCAATGTTATGAAATTCTATGTTATAAATTTTACAAATAAGTTATGTATTAGTTCTATATGACCCAAAAAAAGGTTTCAAATTTTGAAAGCTGTAAATGATGCCAACATGACAGCAGATCTTTGTTTTCCCTCAACACGTAGTGCTTTTCTACTGCTTTGTTTTCCAGCATGGTACTATTTCTATGACTCACCAAATTCAGTAGTGACCAGTAGTTCCCTAAATATCTATAGCACAGGATTACTGAGCTTATATCCTTCACAACAATAATGAAGAGTTTTCTTAGTCGAACAGGAGTTTTAAAAATTACCAACTCTAATCCTGTAATGGTAAATTTTCTAATGCAGTTATATTATTCATGCAGGAATAGCTGAAGTTGGTGTCATGATGGTGAGCACCACCTTGGTGACACTTGTAATGCTTCTCATTTGGCAGACCAACTTGTTTCTGGCTCTGTGTTTCCCCCTTGTATTTGGATCAGTAGAGTTTATCTACTTGTGTGCAGTTTTATCGAAAATCTTTGAAGGTGGATGGCTGCCACTTGTTTTTGCCATTTGCTTCCTCTGCGTGATGTACACTTGGAACTATGGGAGTGTGTTGAAGTACCGAAGTGAGGTCAGGGAGAAGATATCCATGGACTTCATGACCGATCTTGGCTCCACTCTTGGGACCGTGAGAGTCCCAGGAATTGGATTGCTGTATAGTGAGCTTGTCCAAGGCATCCCATCCATTTTTGTGCAATTCCTTCTTAGCCTACCAGCCATCCATTCTACTATAGTTTTTGTCTGCATTAAGTATGTCCCAGTCCCAGTGGTCCCTCAGGAAGAAAGGTTTCTGTTTCGAAGAGTTTGCCCAAAAGACTACCATATGTTCCGCTGTATAGCCCGATATGGTTACAAAGATATTCGGAAGGAAGATCAATATGCATTTGAACAACTTCTTGTTGAAAGCCTGGAGAAGTTTTTGAGGAGGGAGGCTCAAGATCTTGCCTTGGAGAGCAATTTAAATGATTCAGACGTTGACGATGTTTCACCCAGATCATGGGATTCTGGAGTCCCAGGAGGTGATGAGATTGAGGAACTTAAAATTCCACTGATGCATAATGGAAGATTGCAAGACGTAGGAACTTCTACCTCAGAAGAAACTACTGCTGGTACAGCATTGCCGTCCAGTGTGATGCCATCAGATGAAGACCCAAGTCTGGAGTATGAGCTCTCTGCTCTTCGAGAAGCAATCGACTCGGGATTTACTTATTTGCTTGCACATGGAGATGTGAGAGCAAAGAAGAACTCATTTTTCTTCAAGAAGCTAGTCATAAACTACTTCTATGCATTCTTGAGGAAGAACTGCAGAGCAGGTGCTGCAAACATGAGTGTACCTCACATGAATATCATTCAAGTGGGAATGACTTACATGGTATGATTTGTTTATGACTTACAGAATTGTCTCATTTTATTGGATATTTATTTGCAACCTCTATGTGAGACTACACTGTAAGAGAATTATTACATCATAATTGGCTGCCTGTTGCCACTTTTATACAATCATCCTTTGTTGGTTATTGCAGCCCTTTACAAAATGGTCTGTGTCATTCCCTTCTCTTTGCTTTAATTCATTTTCAACTTGGACCCCATCAGATTATCTCTTTGTGTGAATGCTTTTCTTCTTTTTAAAGCCATGCTAACATCAAAGTGATGTCCCCAAAGATTTCTTTATCTCCCTTTGCCTTGCTGAAAGTTGTGCTGCAGAAGAAGCCACTTGTTGTTGGGTCAATTTTTGTTGTCTGGTGTTTTGGCAAAAGTAGCAACCCTTTGATTTGCATATATATTCCTCTCATCTCATGTTGTCCTAGTGATTATACTATTTGCCACAAATTAATTCAAACTTTCATTTACCTTTTATTTTTAAAAATTATCCATGGTTGTCATTTGAACCAAGATAAATGATACCAATATCAAAAGTTTTTTTATTTTTTATTTTTAATACATGCAATAGTCTATACTACAAGAGGAGGGGGTTTCACACACACACACACACACAACTAAGGTGTCATTGAGATTTGAACCCAAGATCACTAATTTGCAAGTTAATACCATTTTCCACTCGGTTAGACCCTGTTGGCTTTTCTTATTATAGCAATCACATAAGACCCAACTTATGCAAGTCTCAGCTTCATAATGGGCTAATTGAGAGTTTTTCTCTTCTTTGTATAACACTTAATGAACAAACAAATATACTTCAAAGAGAATGAAGTGAAGAGGATGTGCGGATAGACAATAGATACTAAGGTTTGCACTTTGCATCATCATCAACTGGGTTTGGGGACCAGTTGAGTGGGTGGGCCCAGCCGACTGATCTTCACCACGTGTCATGGAAGTTCATTACCTCCACCCAAACAAAGGGTGTGGATTTCGCATCACCACATGGTGACCCAGAAAATGTAAGGTAGCAGACACAAAAAATTGTTTTTGTTTTGTTGAATTTGTTGGGACACTAATTCATGTTTTCTTTAACTAAAATTCATGGAAACTGAAAACTTCTTTTAAATATTAAAAGGTCAAAGGTTAGGTACAATTAAGACTCTCTCATAGATAAAAGTGACCCTTACGTCTCAGAATAACTGAATAATTAAGGGCATTTTATTTCACATTATCTCTATAATCAACAAGGTTTAGTGGTCCTGCTAAAGCTTTGAAGGGTCATTAGGGCCCAGCCATTTTCAGATAATTTTATTGACCAAAATAAAAATTATATATATATATATCGGCACGCGTATGTATTTTATGAATGAGCACCGTGGATGAAAGGAACTCTTAACGTATGGAGGATGAATAAATCTCATCGTGACATATGGAGGGATTGTAATTTGTAGCTTGCATTTCTTGAAGAATTAATTACCTCCACAAACTATATGCTGGCAGAGCTTGAAGTGTTTCCTTTCCTCTCTGGATATCCCAATATATAATTAAACCAAATGCATGAGAATTAACTGCAGGCTGGATCCACCGTCCATGGACCACGACATTTGCTGGCCCTTGGATTTATTAATTAGAGTTGGAAACTAGTAATTAAGTAAACAAACTGCTAATCCAGTCTGATCCAGCCGGTGCTTCTTGACCTAACAATATTGTTGTGATTTGACAAAATATATATAATGTTAATTAATTTATTAATTATGCTCCTGTGCAGGTTTAATAATCTACCTAATCTCCCATGCTGAATTATAATTTATTATTTAATTTGGATTGGTGATATTTATGTACTGCAAAGCTTGAGTTCTGGTTTTGATACTGACTCTCCCACTCAACACCTTTGGGTCTGCATGGGCCCATCCCTCCATGCGGGTGGGAGACTTCTAATTTCGCATTCTCTTCATATTTTATTCTTGCTATGTTAAATTTGTTTTCTATATATAGTACCATATAATATGATAATTTGGACACCAATTACAATATAAATTCATTACTCTTATAAAATAAATAAATGTAGAGATGAGTTAAATTCATTACAACTAGTTCTTGGCACATCCTGCCAATTGGGTTTTTCTCAATGAGTTCTATAATATATATTTTTCTAATGAGTTAAATGTAGTTTGAAGGTAATTGTCTCGTGTTTTTATGAATATGTTTCTTATTCACTTTAATTTATCGTAACTTTGATATCAGAGGTTTTGACTTGACAAATAGCAAAAATTTTGTTTGTACGTGAGCATCTAACTTAAAGTCGCATTTGATAACGGATGAAGAAGTCTAATTTTCTTTAAACAATTTAAAAGTTTTCTAAGCTATGTATGGTTTTAAAATCTGCGAAAGGTGGAGAAATTTGCTACAAAATGCTTAATGGAATTGGTAACCATCTTAATCATTTCCCAGGTGCAATTGTTTGTATCTATCCCATTCATGCAAGTTGCAACCCCGATTCAAGTCAATTACTTAGTCAAAGAAAACACCATTCTAGGCAAGCTAGTCAACAAACAAAAATCACTAACGTCGTACTTTTAACATTCTTGTACGAGACAATCACATGATGAATTCCACGTTAAAATTGCAAAACTTTTTAGAGCTCATGGCTGCCTCATCAAATTTCCTTGAGGCGCACTTAAGGAAAAAGTAAAGAAACGAAGGAAGACCTCTTACATGTTTGGATGTCTTTTATTGGAAACAATCCGTCAACGCATCCCATCAAATGTTTGATCTGTCTTTGCATCCCTCACGTTAATTTAGTGGAACTCAAATAAGAAAAAACGTGAGCCATTCCCAAAATTTCCAACCATGCATGATGGCACGTGTTATGGCGCCAGAAGCAGGACACGTATATTCTTCATTTCATCCCAGAACTTTCTTTTCTTTTTCTAAAAGAAAAAGGAAACAAACAAAAAAAGATTCAACTTTCAAGGACGGCGTGCATAATTAAAAAGGCATCCTCGGTCAAATGATGTACAAATTTAATATCATCCATCATCACTAACCATGTTTCGAACATCCGAAAAGGTAAAGGAAGAACCCAAGAGAGATCGTTGTTCCCTTATATTAGAAAAATATTTGAAGGATTGGTAACCCATAATTAGTGACAAATTATTCCCCTTAAGAAAATGCTTATTACAATTCGTTTGGTCATGTACTTGTAAGTGATTGTTAATAAGAATGAACTTCTAATAATAATAATAGTATTTTTATTGATTTCCTTTTCTAGGCTATTTTGATTTCTAGACACTTCCATTGTGCCTGATTAACAACTTAAGCTAGAACAATCTTCTCTAATCCATATCCAACTTGCCAACTGGCACAAACACATTAATTCTTGTCAAACTCAATAAGCTAACTCATGTTACATTTTTTTTTTTTTTTTGTGTGTATAATACATAATCACGTTCATATTAGGGTCATAAGAAAAAGGAAGAAAAAAAAATGCATAATCAAAGGATATATATATATTTATTACTCAATCTCCAAGTTTCCCAAACCCCAACTTTTTTCCTTTTTACTAAAAGGGGGAAGACAAAGATCAAATTATTTTCTTTTTAAGGTAGAAAAACGTTATACCACTCTCCAAATGTTAAGAAATCTATGGGTAGAATTTGTCCTTAAAAATTGGCTTATAAGAGAAGGGTTCATGAGCTCTTAAATCACTCTATGATATGCAACTTAATCCAGTTTATAGGTCGCTCATTCCACTCATTTTTATAAGAGAAGGGCGTCCATGAGTTCTTAAACCACTTTATGATATGCGACTTAATCTAACTTATAGATCGCTCCTTCCACTCATTGGCGACACTGACTCAATTGAGTGGAATTGGGCTCAATTGCGTGGTTAAACCAAGCTATGATATAATATATTAAGAACCCATGAGTAGAACTTGCCCCTAAATACTAATTTATAAGGAAAAAGTGCTCATAAATATAATATGCTATTTTCCAATATAGGATATTGAGTTCTAACACCAAATCCCACTTTGTGCATTACTAAATGGTCTAATAATGTTAAAATTGACACCATAAGGCTTCCGAAGAATTGAAAATGAGGATATTTTTGCATGACATCATTGTTGGCAAATATTTTTTGTCTCTTTACAAGTTAATTAGTTGATGGAAAAACTACGACTAACATTGCCTCTTCAGAATTGGGAAGCACCAAAATTGCTTCAAATATCATGAAGAGGTAATTAAACTTTAGCTTATAAAGAAAGCATTAACAATCCATATTAACTTGAAGCAGCTAAAGGGTGCTTGCAAATGAGCAATTGAGCTAGCCGCACACCTAGTTGGCCAAATAAAGCCATAAAGTCCCAAAAAAGTTGTTGCGTCTAATAATGATATCCTAGCAAAACCTCCCATTAATTTCAACCTTTTTTTTTTTTTTTTTTCGTGGTGCAAAAGCAAAAGCCAAAGCCATATAACTTTTAAGACACCACCCCAAATTGAGGCGCGGAATGATTCTGTGCAAGATTCCCACTGCACTGCAGATACAAAACAAATGGGAAAGAATGGCATGGAGGTCTTCTTCTTCTTCTTTTTTAAGCCTTTTGAAGTTTCCTATCACACACACACACTTTGGCCTTTGCTTATTAAGAGTGATAACCTATCAAACACTACACGTACGTGTTGCGTTTGAGTCAAACTCCCAACTTGTTTAAATCCACTGGCTTGACAAAATATTCACACTATCAAAGCCTGAAAGCTGCCTGCTCTTTGTATTATTATCAATTCATTACTTTTATTATTCAGCTTGACCTTTCTGAACCCACCACGCAAAATTGCGTCCAAGATTTAAAATCTTTATATATGGAAATGATAATCACAGAATTATGAGTCACATTATAAACCTTTCAACTAACATCAAGAAAGTCAAGATTCATGTTTGGTGGCTGCCTACAGCCTAACAAAAGTATATTCCAGAAAGTAACTACTGAATTTAACAGTCATTTCATACACACACAAAAAGGTCACAAAACATGTTAAAGATAATCAAATATTGAACCTTTGGGCTCTTCCCAGAAATGGAAAGCGATAATTTATTCTTCTGTTCTCTTTTTTCTTTTTTTCTGAGGAAGATTCTAAAAAAAGATCGGATTTTTATGGTCAGAAATAATTAACTTGACATATAAATTTAATGCGTTTTTCAGCTAATATCAGTGTGTCAGTTATCTTCACCAGAGGCATTTACTGGGTCAACTATCTGGAAAAATTACAAAAAGCATTATTATAGATTCGGAAGCCACAGCAGAAATTTGTCTGCTGGAATTCGGAGAAGGCTGCCACTTCACCACTCTCTCTGTCTCAGAGCCAAGTGCCCTTTAATTTACTCTCTCAGTGAGAAACCATAAAAGCCCAGAAACGCAAAAATCCCACCAACTGCAATAATACAAAAACACTCTCTCTCTCTCTCTCTCTCTCTCTCTCTCTCTCTCTCTCTCTCATTGTGTGTCTTTCGCTTTCTCTCAGAGAAGCTTGACGCCAAATATTCTAATCTCTTTAACATTACTGACTACTTTGTAGAGCCACCATCATCTTTGGCCTTTCGTGCTTGTTCTCCCTTGTTGGTTGTTCACCTGCTGTCTACATTTTCTTCTTTAAATTTATTATTTAAAGACACAATCTTTTTCTCGCTCCCTAGTTAAACAAAGAAGTTGTTTTCGCGTGTGTGTGTAACGCTCTCTTTGTGTTCAGTATTCTCAAAAACCTTTCCTGGGGAGGCGTTTTCGTTGAGTCTCTTCTGTTTTTTTTACAGAGATTAAGAAAGGGGGATTCTTTTTGAGATTACGAGGCAACCCATCAAAGATTCAGAAAGTCATTGAGTAAATAAACAATCTCATCGGATTTTTCCTATTAATTAAACCCAAAAAAAAAAATGCGTGTAAGTCTGTGATTTTACTCAGAATATAAACTGGGGAAGGTGTTTTTGCAAATGGGTTTCATTATTTTTCTCCAATCTAAGGCAACAATGGCTCTGTTTGACTACTGAGAGTGAGACGACCCACCATGGATCCGGAAACAGGGATTTATAAAAATCATGTAAAGGTGCAATTTTTTCTCTGTTTTCATATTTAATTTTTGCATTGAAGAAAAACCCATTTCATTGAAGTAATCAAATTGTTGTTTTTTTGCCACAGAAAGAATCATGGAGAACAATTCTGACTCTGGCTTATCAGAGTCTTGGTGTTGTCTATGGGGATTTGAGCACTTCACCTTTGTACGTGTACAAGAGCACATTTGCTGAAGATATTGAACACTCAGAAACCAATGAAGAGATTTTTGGCGTCTTGTCCTTCGTATTCTGGACCCTCACTCTGGTTCCACTTCTCAAATATGTGTTTATTGTGCTCAAAGCTGATGATAATGGCGAAGGAGGGACATTTGCTTTGTACTCGTTGCTGTGTCGTCACGCCAGAGTGAGTTCGTTGCCCAATTGCCAATTGGCTGACGAGGAGCTCTCTGATTACAAGAAGGAAAACACTGGCTCGTCGCTACAATCAAGTTTCGGGACGAGGTTGAAGTCCACTTTGGAGAGGCATAGGGTGTTGCAGAGATTTTTGCTTGTTCTGGCCTTGATTGGCACTTGCATGGTGATTGGTGATGGTGTCCTCACACCATCTATTTCTGGTAATTTTTGGTTTCTGTGCTTGTGGGTTTTGGATAAAAAGGTAAAATTTTGTGTCGTTTTGATAACTGGAACTTGCTTTAAATTGGTGCAGTATTTTCTGCGGTTTCAGGGCTGGAGTTTTCTATGTCCGAAAAGCATCACAAATGTAAGATAGTTATTTTTATTTTTTCCCAAATCTCTTTTGGAACATTGGCTGTATGTTAAGAGCTTGAAGATAATTGGAAAATTCTTGTTTAGTAGTTTTCAACCTGAATCTCCCTTCCTCTGAATTGCTGGGATTAAAGGCATAGCTTCGTCCAATTTTTTCCAACTTGTTAAATCGCCAGCTTTTTCCCTCTTTCCGGTGCAGCTCATCTTCACCAATCATAATTTACTTCTATTTCAAAATAATTATGATCTTCTTCTTACTTTAATTGTCTTAGTTGTCATCCCCGAATTGCCCATAATTCAAGTACTTTCCATAAGTCATTGCAGATCTTTCTCTCAAGTTTGAAGTTCTGAAGTAACTACCACCACTACTGCTTTAGACTTGCATGTTGTGTTATTTGCACTCCCAGTCTAGTAAAATTTTCATGTCAATACATAGCTTTGAAATTTGTTCAGATGAAATGTGTTGTACTGTTGGTTCTTTAACTTGACAAGTTTTGGTGTCTGCCTTCCATTAATCTCATTGGGTGATTGATTGGACAGTTGATTTCACTCTTCTTATATAAAATAACATGGCTACTTTGCATTTATACTTCCTCCTCAAAGTTTGATAAATTTTTTTTGCAGATGTAGAAGTTCCAATTGCATGCATCATTCTGATAGTCCTGTTTGCACTTCAGCATTATGGAACTCATAGGGTTGGGTTCTTGTTTGCTCCTATAGTTCTGACATGGCTTCTGTGCATTAGTGCAATTGGTCTTTATAATATACTTCACTTCAATCCGAGTGTGTACAAAGCACTTTCTCCACACTATATGTACAAATTTTTAAAGAAAACTCAGAAAGGAGGCTGGATGTCCCTGGGTGGAATCTTGTTGTGTATAACAGGTCAGTATGTATGGATAGGATTGACTTGCATATGTATGCCGTGACAAGCAAAGTGGTTTGCCTGTTTTTCTGATACACTTACTAACATTCCAGGTTCAGAAGCCATGTTTGCTGATCTTGGACACTTTTCACAATTGTCAATCAAGGTACATTATTTAGAAAGCTCAAAACTATAATGCAATTTGATTAAGAATTAATTTAGCATGGCTTGTTATAACTTATATCATCCAGAAATGGAGTTTATATGGTAGTATTGATAATGCATTTGTATAATTGTGGTTCAGTTGGTCGGTGATAGTTAGTGTCTGCTTCGCATATTAGTGTTGTATTTGTATGATGGAGACTTTAATTTTGTGCCTCATCTCAATGAAGCTGTTTTTTATGATAAATATTTTGGAAATTAGGAAAAGATAAACGTCGCACCTGCCGAGTTTATATCCTGTTGCAGTTTAGTGCCTTTTCTAAGTATTCCCCATAGACATGTGCAGCTGTAATCATATTTGGGTGCAAAGCAGATACAACAGAAGTGGTAATTTGACTTGGTGAATTAGAAGTCCGGCCATCTTTTCATAGTAAATTCCGTTAAAGCAACACATCATGACTTGTCAAAGGCAAAGCTAATCTTGGGGTTTCCTTCTTGCTATGTCATGTATCAGCTCTGTTTTGCTTTCCAAGAGGAGAATCTTGGCCTGCTTGATTTTTCTCCTGGAAAAGAAGAATAAATTTTCTACACTTGCTTTTTTAGTGATTTTGTTTTGATTGTCCAAGATATGCGACATTTTTCAAGAATATTTTCTTATAATTTATACCAGATAAGAGTGCAGCTTAGAACTATGGCACTCATTTGTGCTCTTATTCATCCTGGTATTGTTATCAAAACGACCACTTTGTCTAATAGATGTTCGCATTTTTTTGCAGATTGCTTTCACCTCTTTGGTTTATCCAGCTTTGGTTTTAGCATACATGGGACAAGCTGCCTATATATCTTCACATCACACTGTTGGAAGTAATCCTAAGATTGGATTTTACGTATCTGTACCAGGTAAACATCTTGAATTTTTTTTTTTTAGCAGGAAGTTTCTAGATTTGAAAAATATGCAACTTCTTAGCTAATCTGGCACCCCTCCACTACTTCTCAGAGAAATTGAGATGGCCTGTTCTGGTAATAGCTGTACTTGCTGCCATAGTAGGAAGCCAGGCTATCATCACTGGAACTTTCTCAATCATCAAGCAATGTTCTTCTCTGGATTGCTTCCCAAGAGTCAAAATAGTCCATACATCATCCAAAATCCATGGTCAAATTTATATCCCTGAAATCAATTGGATCTTGATGGTGTTATGTTTGGCTGTTACTATTGGTTTCAGAGACACAAAGCGTATGGGTAATGCTTCAGGTATGAAATTATTCACAAATTAGTAAACCAATGAATGCTTGATATTTCCTGTTACTTTGCTTATAAACTTTCTTGATCTCACAAATTAGCTACTATTTTAGCCACAGCCTTAATCATGTTTTTATTGGATGTATACTAGTAATCAGGCACATCCTTAAGCATATTTTACTGATCATCTATTTCATGCTTAGTACAGGCTTCTGCATCTATTAGCTGGATTAATCATTTAGTTATCCCACATATGATGATGCTTGCATTCCAGTTAAATTTATTTAACCCAAAACTTTTATGTGGAACAGGTTTTGCAGTTATCTCTGTGATGCTGGTCACCACCTGCTTAATGTCCCTAGTTATTGTCCTATGCTGGCAGCAGAGTGTCTTTGTTGCAATTTGCTTTGTGATCTTTTTTGGCACAATCGAAGCTCTTTACTTCTCTGCTTCTCTTGTTAAGTTCACTGAAGGAGCCTGGGTTCCTGTTGCTCTTGCTCTCTCTTTCTTCATTGTCATGTATGTTTGGCACTATGGCTCAATCAAAAGGTATGAGTTTGAATTACAAAACAAGGTCTCCATTAACTGGTTGCTCAGCCTTGGTCCCAGCCTTGGAATTGTACGAGTTCGTGGGATTGGCCTCATACACACTGACCTTGTGTCTGGAATTCCTGCAATCTTCTCCCACTTTGTGACCAACCTTCCAGCCTTTCACCAGGTCCTAGTTTTCCTCTGCATCAAATCTGTCCCAGTTCCCCATGTTAGACCTGAGGAACGGTTTCTAGTGGGCCGAATTGGCCCTAAAGAGTACCGACTCTATAGGTGCATTGTGAGATATGGATATCGTGATGTTCACAAAGATGACATGGAATTTGAGAATGATCTCATGTGTAGTATAGCAGAGTTCATACGCTCAGGAAGCCCTGAATCCAATGTTACAAGTGAAGATTTGGGGAAGGAAGACGATAAAATGACAGTTGTTGGGACACGTTCTACTCATGCAGATGGGATTCAGATGAGTGAGCATAGCACTGAAATGAACGAATCAGTGCAAAGAGAAATAAGGTCACCACCCCCGACCCAACGAAGGAAGAAGGTAAGATTCATAGTTCCAGAGAGTCCGAAGATCAACATGGGTACAAGGGAGGAATTGCAGGAGCTAATGGAAGCTAGGGAAGCCGGCATTGCATACATACTTGGGAACACATACATGAATGCAAAGAAAGGATCTAGTTGGATGAGGAGGTTTGCAATCGACTACGGATATGAATTCTTGAGGAGGAATAGCAGGACATCCAGCTATGCACTCAGCGTACCACATGCATCTACTCTGGAGGTGGGCATGATCTACCATGTTTGATTTTGATTATACTAAAATTATAATGTAAATTGTACATCTTTGTAAAGTTGTGCAATAGTTGAAAGCCGATGCATTATATATAGTGGTCGAAAAAAAGATATCCCAGCAATTTAGTCACTTTCTTGGTACACAGGGCTTGTTCATCATCCTCCTTTTTGGGTTTGTGAGAGGATAAAGAACTTGTGTAGCTTTCTTTTTCTTTCTTTTTTCTTTTTTATTATATATTTCCTTTGGATTGAGAGAAGGGACTTGTTCAATAGGATTGTCAAAATAGTAGCATACTATAGATTCCTCAAGTTCCTACACATATCTCTTTCTTCTTACCCTGTTCTTGAATTTATTTCTTGTACAAATGAGGCATCATCAATCGCACCAATTGGAACACAAATGTTCAAAAGCCATTGATGGGCTAGAGGCTCTTTTGTAAGGGGGTTCGTTTTGGGTTGGGCTCTGTGAAGAGAATTAGGCTCTCACTCTTTTCAAAACCAGAAGCTAACCATAAGTTTGGACATTGACAAAAAAACCCAACAACGAGCAACTTTGAATTGGAGATGGGTTTGTGAACAGGTATGCTCTTTGGAGGGTGGCTGAAATAGAATAGTTGGGGGTTTTTTTAATAAATACATTCGATATTGGGAGGAGGGAATTCGAACATAGAACTTGAAGTAAATTACAAGGATAACTACTCTTAACTACTTGAGGTAATAATCTATTGCTTATTTTTTTATCTTTTTAAATCTATCAACATCCAGATTTGAAACACCGTCCAACACAACTGAAAATACAACTTAAACTCATAGGTAGCTAGTTGGCATCAATAGTTAAACTAAAAGTTTATTGAAATGAGAGGGAAGTACAAATTAAAAGCTAGTGATGCATACTTTTCCCACGCAATGTCCTCAATTCATTTTTCATGATGGCCTTCAACATTGTTGATTGCCATAACTTCATCATTCTGTCGAGAAGTTTAGCATTTGTGAAACTTCTGATAGCATAGCATTTTGTAATATGGACCAGAAGCTTCAAATGCACGCAATATAACAAAAATAAAAAATAAAAGAGAAGAGAAGAGATAGCAGTTGTGGATAAACCTGATAATCACAACTCACAACTCACGCGTAACAACCCCTTTATTTATTTATATTTAATAAAATGCAGCATTATCCGACAATAAAAAAAGAGTCTGTACGCAACCCCTCTCTCTCTCTCTCTCTCTCTCTCTCTCTCTCATCCATACCAAAAAATTTGCAATCTCAAAAACGAAGAGTCGTCTTCTCTTCTCTTCCCCCCTCCCCCCTTCCCCTTATTATTCTTAAAACAAATGCTTTTTAGAACGCGATAGCGTGAAAGACACGTCTGGAACATTCACCATTGGAAGAGAGACCCTTGTTAGTGGGTCCCACGGGCCAAACCTGTGAGTCCCTTTGGATTAGGGCGAGGCGAGAGGACCCCACCAAGCCTACTACCCCCGGCCTGCCTGCCCTTTTGTATATCCCCACGAAACGCGGCGTCTGGATAAACCCGGGCCCACCCGGAGCACCCCCCAATGAGGGATCTCCAATTGTTTGACTTAAAGGTCACGTGATACCCACGTGTCACGAGCGTGCTCGCTGTCGGTTCCCAGGAAGGGTTGGCTGACGTGGACGGCTCGGATGGTGGTAAGGGTGGGATCATGACCGGGTGGGCCTCACGCGAGTTAGGTCATCGTAGTGGCCATCGCTGGGGACATTTTGAGTGCTTCCACGTGTCGGGGCGTCCGTACTCGGGTCTCAATGGGGGGACGAGGAAAACGGTAAGTGGAGAAAAGTTGGAGAAATCCTTGTCTGCTCGATTTTATCCACTTTTTATTTTGAAACCCAAACCGGCCCTGGACTGTGAAACAAGAACACCTCGTCTTCGATATAATTACGTGCTTGCCATTACTCTTGCTATGCAATTTACTTCGTATTAAATGGTTTTAGCAAAACCATTATTAGTGCGGACTCTCTTTTTCAAAATTACGTTTAAAGGAAAGCATTTCGTTAAGACTACTCGGCATGGCAAACGTGTATGTTAACTAATTCTTTATTCGTTTAGTCATATTTCTTTTTAACAAAATTAAAATTATAAAGGGTTTCTAAATTTAATTTGCTCTTTTTTTAATGATTAAGAGCATTTACTCATACATTTGAAGTTCTAGATTTAATTTCATCTTCCTCAATATCGCTTGTATATTAAAAATAATAATATTATAATATGCATTGTCATTTATCATGCCCGAATAACCATGGGCCACAACCACATTAGCTTCCTTGCTTCCATGCTTGCAACATATATTTGTTAAAGTTTTGAATATACTTGTTTTTTTAACATGGATTTGAATATACTTGTGTTTGCTAACATAAGAGAATCTCCAATAGTCTTTTTAACAGCTTTGGAATGTTAAAATATGTGAGTCATGTCATCAAAATCATTTCTAATAGCCTTGTCAAAACTCAGTCATCAAAGTTGCAACATCTTTCTCTCTCTTTAGGACTGGTAAGTTGACATTTGCTCTTCAAAACATTTAATTCTACTTTGAAAACCTAGAAAATGTAATAAAAAAAAAACATGCATTTCTTATTTTCAAACACTAAATACATAGACATATTTCACATATTTTCGTATTTTTCATTAGTTTTCATAACATTCCATTAATTGAATTGAAAGTCTATCGAAGCATAAATGATTAAAGTAGCAAACAAAACTTTTCAAATTGCCAAGTAAGTCAACAAACTTCAATTTGAAAAGTTTAGTTTGCTACTAATATTGGAGATGCTCTAAGAGCAGCTTGTCTATAAAAGTCTCTTTTTATATTCAAACTTCATTTGTAAGAGAAAAGAGACTTAATTATTGATATTCCTTTTGAAACTATATTTCAGTCTCACTTTGTCATTTGAAATTCGAAATGACTCACTTTACTCTCTAAAGTCCAATTATATATCTCACCTTATCATGTCAACTCCGTAAATAAATAAATAAAGTTAAATCATGTGTGGCATAGTGAGTCCCACCAATTAGTTTGATAGTAGATGATGAATTTTGTGAAGGATACTTCTTGCCTCATTTTCTGGAAGGAGATACTCCTTCATGCAAATCATGGTTTGACACATGTACAAAAATAATTCATAAAAAAAACACACACAAAATTGAAATATTTAGTCATATACTCATTCTTAGCACTAATAATATATATAAACCCTACACCATTTTATTTCTATAAAAAAAACCTAAAAAAATGACAACTGACCTTATTTAATTTAATTTTGATTATTAAATTACTTTGATGCCCTATTGAGTGTTTTGGGTATTTTTATGAGGTTTTGGGATTGGGCTTATTTTAAGAAATTGAAGACAAATTTGTAATTTATAAGAAGTTAAAAGCTTATTTGTTATGTTGCAAATGGGCTTTGGGTATGTTTCTCAAGTCCATTTTATATAAGGTTTTTTAATAATTTGGGCCCCTATATTGGGTATAATAGTGAATCTCCCAAAAAAAAATTTACACATATATTATATTGCCATTAACAGGAATGTATGACCTCTAGTTTATAGAGGAACGAAAGCAATCTTGTTCAGAAGTGAAAAGAGTGATGGTAATTTGATAAAAAAACCATGTGTGCCATTAATCTTATCTGAAAGCAGAATGCCAGTTGGGAAAGTGGTGTCCTGGGTAATAGTACGACTTCACAATTCACAGGTCTTGGGGAACCGCAACGCGAAGTCGCAAACCTTAGCAGAACCATCTGTCATTTATTAACGCACAGCTCATCTTGTCCACTTTTAATTAATTAATTAATTATAAATGGGCAATGAATGTGAGTCGGTTACCTTTGTCAATAAAATCTTCTTCAATGTACATTGAACACTATACAGCAAAGGCATTTTCTTCTTGGCTCCGTTTGGTTCACGGAATGGAGTTGATGGGAAATTATTTCTCATGTCATTTCTCAAGAGATGGAAAATTGAAGATTTCTTTCCCACATTTGAAAATTCCGGGAAAGTAACGGGAAGATATCATTTTATTTCATTTCTCATATTTAATTTGAGTAGGAATGAGACAAAATGGTCATGAAAAATGTCCATTTAATGTTGGCTAAAAGTCACTTTTGGTCCCTGTAGTTTAGCATTTCAACCACTTTGGACCATGTAGTTTCAATTCCGTCAATTTTGACCCTGTAGTTACGTATTTGTAGCAATTTAAGGACAAGTTAGTATTCCTGTCAATTTCTTTGACAGTGCAAGGGGCAATTTCATCAACCCAAAATACTTGAGTATAAAAGTTCGTCTGGAACTCCCCTAATTTCATATTAGGGCTTGAAATCAGTCATTTGGGTTAGGGTTTTTTTCAAAAATTAGGATTAGTGGTTGAATTTCGAGCCCTAATATGAAATGGAAAGAATTTCAGACAAGCTATTACGCTCAAGGATTTTGGGTTAACGAAATTGCTCATTGCATCGTTAAATAAATTGACAAGAATACTAATATGTCCTTGAATTGCTACAAATATGAAACTACAATAACAAAATTGACGGAATTGGGTCAAAAGTGGTTAAAGTGTCAAACTACAGGGACCAAAATTGACTTTTGGCCTTAATATTAGCTCATTTTCACAAACTTTCCTATGAGGAGGGAAAATAAAACCCAAGTTGGGAGGAGAGCTTCACTTTTTCCCTTACTTTCCCATATGTCAGGTAACCATTTTCCATACATGAACTTACCAAACATAGGAAATCAATTAATTTTTCATCCACAAACCTAACGAGGCCTTGGGCACCTCAGGATATTCCTTTTTGTTCTCCGTTAAAGCTAATAAATATTTTATTTATTTATTTGGTTCGATTTTGGATTGGATAAATGATAAATCAAAAACGGTTGGGCTGAATATTATCACGTTTTGTGTTTGGAGAAATTAGGATAAAAAATTATTTGTCTGATTAAAGATTTAAAGGTGAGTTGAAGCATCTTTTGACTTTATTATTGGATAACACTCGTGCTCCTCCAAAACCTCCACATCCACCACCACCTCCACAACCAACACCACCACCTTCACAACCAACACCACCACCACCACCTTCTCCACAACCACCGTCACCACCACCACCTCCTCCTGCACAAACGCCATCACCACCACCACCACCACCACTACCACAACCACTAACTCCACCTTCATCACCACCACCACCTCCACTCCATCATCACCACTACCACCACATGATTAGTACATAACACTTTCAATATCATGTCTATTTTAGTCATTATTCACAGTTACAATAATTTTGTATTAAAATTTACCAAACGGTTTTGACATTGCTTTTTGTACTAACAACACTTTAAAAATTTTGTTTACCAAACATGGAACTGCTTTACTTCACAACTAATTATTTTCAAAGCACAGCAGAAGCAACTTTTTTTAAAAGTGACAACAATCCCAAACTAGGCCTTAGACACCTTAGGATATTCCTTTTTGTTCCCCGTTAAAGTTAATAAATATTTTATTTATTTGTTTAGTTCGATTTTGGATTGAATAAATGATAAATGAGAAATGGCTGGGCTGGATATTATCACATTTTTTGTGTGGAGAAATTAGGATAAACAATTATTTGTCTGATAAAAAATTTAAAGGTGAGTTGAAGCATCTTTTGACTTTATTATTGGATAACACTCGTGCTATCCAATAATTATCTGTATAATTTATAATTATACAAGCTAATTATACACACACAAAAAGGGTATGTAACTCCTTTGTGTTATGTACAAGATTTCCCCTTTTTATTTTATCCTTGCATATGAGGTTGTTTTATCTGTGATTTCTCCATTTCGAATATTGCTTCAAACACAAATAAATAAAGGAAATTGAAGAAATAAGACTCTAGTTACGGTGTTAAGTGTGGTTGTAAAAGAATACTAGAGTTTGAACTCCTCGATTTTTAAAGTTGTAATTACAACTCCACAAATGTTAATTTATTATAGACGTTGAATTAGAGTAATTTAGACTATCATTTTTATTTTAAAAAAATATTTGTCTACTTAAATATAAAATGAAAATAAGTGACCCCTATAATTAGAGTTAAGCTAGCTACGATGGCCAAAGTCGGGGCTGCAACTAGGGCACAGCCACTATTCAAGGCGGATGGACAGCAAAGGCATCGTCGCTAAATTAACAGTATAGAGGTGTGCCATGAATTGCAAGGATGTTTTGCACGGACTACAATTTTTTTAGATTTATAAGTTCAAAAGGATATTTTGACATTAATATTGATTTTTTGTTGTTGGGGGGAAGTGCATGAATCTCACAAGGTTAATTGAACATCGCAAAAGCCTTTTCATATGCAAGATTATCACAACCACCCAGTCACAAATGGCGTCGCTAATGGCGTGCGTAGAAATACAGAGTCGTGCTGAGTTTTTTGTTTTATTTTATTACTTGGTTGAGGATAACGATACAATTGGATGAGGTGGGACATAGTCAAATTGAAAAAATAACTCAAGGAAATTTGACCTAAACAATTGGGTATTAAAAAAATGTACGGCCATAAAAACTATTGGAGGATAATGTTATTTAATAAAAGTTGTGGGGAAGTGCTTTCAATCCAACTCTAAAGCCTAAACAAAGGTGTTTAGGTTAATTAAGCTACCCTTTTTTGGGTGACGGTGAGAATCAATTCATTTCCCTCACCTACGCGGCTCATCAAAATCGTAGCTTAGGTTAAAATTAAATTATGGTGGCCTTGATTTCGTAAATTTATTATTATGGAGGAGTCTACATCCCCCATCTACATTATTTTATTTGCTTCATTTATTTGTTTTTTTGTTTTTAAATATAAAAAATTCGACAGCAACGTACAATTGGATAGGATCTGATTAAAATCGAGTGTTGAATTAGGTTAAATTGTGGGATTAATGCAGGATTTTAAATAAGATATATATGATATTTTATTTTTTTTAATTGTGAGTGCACACTGGCTAGGTTTAAAGGTATATGTAGAATATTTCATTTTACTTCAAGTTTTAGCTTAGGCTGTAGCCTAGCTAGTTATCTATTTTGCCCCATGCTTGACTGGATTAGCACACGATGAAAATATTTGACAAATGTTTAAATTTTAAGGATGCACGTTAATTGCGCCTTTATCATTTCTCATATTATACCAGTTTTCTCCTTTGACTACACTAGTTGAGTCTTTACCTCTTCTCATATGACAAGTCACATTAGGTAAGTTTTTCTCCTCTAACTACACCAATTATGTCTTTATCTATCCTCATATGACAACTCACAATACATAAGTTTATTCATTCTCTAACCATAATATGTGCACTTGATTAATATATAGCTTTCAATAAATTATAAATATATAAACCAAAAATACATTTGAATATGGCCTTTTGAATTTAAGAGATACTTATTCGGTTTAGTTCGAATAATCGAAGCCGAACCAAAATGTAATGAGTTGAAAACTTATAGTGTACATAAATCAATAATACACGAGATGAGAATATATGTACATGAGTAATCAGTGGCGGATTCAGAAATTTTGCTTGCAGGTGTCAACGTCTAACGGTAACAAAATTCTATACAAAATAGAACTAAAAAAAATGAAACGATAATATTATAATTCTTAATTAATATAAAAAATCACATTATAATTGTCTACGACGAGTTTTTATATTCTGAAAACGTTGCATAATAGAGTCATTATCAACACAAACAAACACATATTTTAATTTTGAGAGCAAATTTCAAACGAAATTGAATTTGGAGTTTGTTGCCGTCACTTGATGAGGAGGTCGCCAGCGCCGGAGGGTGATTCATGTGGGGAGGCCGTCGGATTGAGTGGGTTGGGGTTGGGGATTTAGGGTTTGAATGAGAGGAATGAGTTAAAAACCCATTCCCCAATTTGTTTTATCGAGTTGCTGTGCTACTTGTGCTTTTTTTTGTTTTTGTTTTTTAACCTGAGCCAAAACAACGTTGTTTTGGCCAGGTCTTTTTAAATAAATAAAAACCACTTAAGTGGAATGACGTCATTTTGGCATTAGAAAAAAGAAGAAAAAAAAGAAGCGGTGAGTGCCTCTCGCATGCGCTTGGACAACAAGCTTCTTGCTTGCTTGGCTATAGCTGCTCCCTCTTTGGGGCATTTTATCAAACACCTTCTAGGCATTTGCAGGGGTCAAGTTCTTGGGTTCCTATGGTGGATTTCGGGCTTGCGGAGGTCAATCGACCCCCCTTGCCCCTATATGGATTCGCCACTGCGAGTAATTAAAATAAATACGGTGAAAATTTGTCAAATAAATGTCAAAACCACAACGTACATACATGTATACTATACTATAAAAACTTAAAACAATTAATTGGTATGGATGCAATTATCCTATAATTAAATAATTCATTAGGCGAAGGGTTTGAGTGGCGTCACTCTCATATCATATTCAACCAGATATGGAGGATCCGGCCAAGAAAAAAAAAACCAAAAGATATGGATGATTTTTATGTTTTAAATGTCGAGTGATTTAATGAAAAGTTTCCTTTTATAAGAAAAAAGAAAAAGGAAACTAATGCAAATCTTATCCACAACATTAATGCATGTGACTTTCGAAAGAAGAGGGAACCCCGCAAAATACAAAATAAAATAAAATAAAATTAGAAAAACCCTCTCAAGCGAAAAGAAGAAGATGAAAAAAAAGCCGATAGAGGGGTCCACAAGAGGAGAGACGCGCAATGAAAATAAAGAAAATCAAAACAGGAAACTAAAAGAACACGAAAGGGTAGTATTGTCATTTTTGGAAATATAGTTGGAGGCCTCAACGTTATCCAAAATGAAACCTAACCCCAGAGTTAAAATAATCAAACCGCGGTAAAAAAACTCACATGGACTCTCTCTCTCTCCCTCTAAAACTTTCTTACTTTGTTTATATTTTAACATTCCGATCTCTCTCATTCTTTATTTTGAGTTTGTAACACCAGAGCAGCCTCCATTTCTCTCTCTCTCTCTCTCTCTCTCTCTCTCTCTCTCACACTTCCAACGTTAAAATTTAATTTGCCGTTTTCCGATAACCAACCGGCGCTGATCGCCGGCCTCTCACCGGAAAGGTAAGCTATTGTCTTCCTCGTTGATCTGCCTGCCGCTTTCTAATGCGGCGGCTTCTTGAATTTTCCATGCGGTCCGTTTGGTTCTGGAGAATTTGTGAGATAGCCATAGCAAGTAAAAGTCTTGATCCCAGTCTCCTAAATTTACGCTTTTCAGTCGGCTGCACACAACTACGCTTCTTCGTTTTTGCTTGTTCTCGTTACTCACGAGCTTTTCTTTTCTTCAACTGTTCTATTTTATTGGGAACCAAACGGACGGCAAAAACGCTATAACCTGAATAGATTTTTTATTTTGCGCCTTTTGGTTTATGGAAATTTTGTCCTTTTGGAATGATTTTGACATTTTTTTTTGGCAGGAAGTTGTTGATCGAAGCTCCGGACGGGACTCTTAGTTTCATAATAAATTTTGATTCAGGTAATGCTCACGTTTTTTCACTTATATGTAGCGTATGCTGAGATCTTTGTTTACTTGTAGTTGCAGCATATAGCTTTCACAACGTACTTCATTTTCTTTCTGGTTGATAAATTTGTGTTTCTGGTTGATAAATTTGTGTTCTTTTTCTTCGAATACAAAGAAAATAAATTAAATTTGTGTTCGTTTTCTTGTTTGGATTGGTAGAAAACTATTTTAGGAATTTATTCGTACGGGAAAGGTAGTTTACTGTGTCGCAGAGCCAGGATTTGTGTTTATCTGCTAGATTTGCATCAAACCTTCAAAATATTAATAAAATCTGTGATGCGCACTGTTTGCTTTTCTTTGGAATACTTTGACTAGGTTGGATATTGCTGTCACGCTAAAAAGGAAAAAAAGGAATTTAGTTCTTGTATACTACTGTACCTATTAGTATAGGTAAATTTTCTGCATCAGATTCAAATGATAGGGTGGAGAATAAATTCAGGATAGGACAATGGTCAATGTATGATGACAGAAGGGCCTTCTAGAAACCTATAATTATACTTTTTTTATGCTTGTACAACTCTTCCTTTACTTCATTTGATTATAAAAAACTCTCTTTACAGTATAATTTTCTTTTCGCCCTATTTGGATGCCCGCACGTCAGCTGTTTCAACTTTCTTTCAGCATATTTGTACCAAAACGGTGCTGCATTGGATGCATGCTTACCTGGTTACCTAGTACCTGTTTTTGTCCACACTTTTTTTGTTTTATAATCATGGAATGAAAATGGTGTAAGGAAACATGGAATTCGATTTATCATGGATGAGCAGGACATTCAAACACAGAGTTGAATTTCATTTGCCTGATAATTGATATACTTCAATATTCAGTATGTTTTATGGCGAATGTAATTTTGCTCTTTCCTTTGGTTGCAACATAACATGTGAGAGGAAAGCATGTTATATTCAGTGTACTTATTTTGATTCTATTGACCAGCAATCAGAATTGGACCATGTGTAGTTTATTTGTTGTAGGTGGGAAAAGAGGATTTAGTAAGTGGCAGCAGTTTAATGGTCTGATCATTCTTTCAATTTTGTGCAGGTTTGTGGAAATTACTATTTTCTGGTACTTTGTTGCTCTGCATGATTCACGTAGAAAGGGTTTCTATTCATGGCATCAAGATCTTGTACGAACCCTTTTGATTTGGCATCTGGAGGACTTTTGGATATTCCTTGTACTCCAAGGGCCCTTCCACGTGTGATGACTGTTCCTGGCATTATCTCTGATGTGGATAGTTATAGCAATGATGATGGGGATTCAGATTCCACATCATCTGTTTATCGTGAGCGGAAAATTGTTGTGGCAAATATGTTACCATTACATGCTAAAAAGGATCCAGAAACGGATAAATGGCGCTTCAGTTTGGATGAGGATTCAATTTTGTTACAATCAAGGGATGGATTTTCGTCTGAAACTGAGGTTGTTTATGTGGGGTCTCTCAAGGCTGAAATAGATATCAGTGAGCAAGATGAAGTTGCACAGAAACTGCTGGAGGAATTCAATTGTGTGCCGACATTTCTACCCAGTGATCTTCAAAAGAAGTTTTATTTGGGGTTTTGTAAGCAGCAACTATGGCCCCTTTTCCATTACATGCTGCCTATGTGCCCGGATCATGGCGATCGCTTTGACCGCTCACTGTGGCAGGCCTATGTATCTGCAAACAAAATATTTGCAGACAAGGTTATGGAAGTTATTAATCCTGAGGATGATTGTGTTTGGGTTCATGATTATCACTTGATGGTTCTCCCAACATTTTTGAGGAAGCGATACTATCGAGTAAAGCTTGGATTCTTCCTTCACAGTCCATTTCCATCATCAGAAATTTATCGAACTATGCCTGTCCGAGATGAAATTTTGAGGGGTTTGCTAAATTGTGATCTCATTGGTTTTCATACATTTGATTATGCACGCCACTTCCTCTCATGCTGCAGTAGAATGTTGGGCCTGGACTATGAATCCAAACGAGGACATATTGGGCTTGATTATTTTGGCCGCACTGTGTACATTAAAATTCTTCCTGTAGGTGTTCATATGGGTCGACTTGAATCTGCGATGAATCTTCCGAATACGACTTCCAAAATTAAAGAGATTCAAGAGCAGTTCAAGGGGAAAAAGATGATTCTTGGCATTGATGACATGGATATATTTAAAGGCATCAGCTTAAAGTTTCTAGCTTTAGAACAACTCTTACAGCAGAATCCAGAGTTGCAGGGCAAAATAGTTCTGGTTCAAATTGTGAATCCTGCAAGGGGCTCAGGAAAAGATGTACAGGAAGCAAAGAGTGAGACATACTTAACTGCCAGAAGGATAAATGAGGTTTATGGTTCACCTACTTATGAACCGGTTGTTCTTATTGATCGTCCTGTCCCGCGTTATGAGAAGACTGCGTATTATGCTGTAGCAGAATGTTGTATAGTGAATGCTGTGAGGGATGGAATGAACTTAGTTCCTTACAAGTATATTGTTTGCAGGCAGGGAACTCCACTTATAAATGAAGCTTTAGGCATTACAGAAGATTCTCCTCAGACAAGCATGCTTGTTGTGTCTGAATTTATTGGTTGCTCACCTTCATTAAGTGGAGCAATCAGGGTTAACCCGTGGGACATTGATGCTGTAGCTGATGCCTTGAACTTGGCTATCACCATGCCTAAATCCGAGAAGCAATTACGTCATGAGAAACACTATCGTTATGTTAGTTCTCATGATGTGGCTTATTGGGCTCGAAGCTTTGCGCAGGATTTGGATAGAGCATGCCGAGATCATTATAGTAAACGGTGCTGGGGTATTGGATTGGGCTTGAGGTTCAGAGTTGTTTCCCTTTCTCCGAACTTTAGGAAGTTGTCTATAGACCATATTGTCTCAGCATATAAAAGAACAAATAGAAGGGCAATATTCCTGGACTATGATGGAACTGTTATTCCCGAAGCTTCCATTATTAAGGCCCCAAGCCCAGAAGTCCTCTCTCTTATGAATTCCCTGTGCAAGGATCCAAAGAACACTGTTTTCATTGTTAGCGGGAGAGGAAGGACCTCTCTGAGCGATTGGTTTGCCTCATGCGAGACGCTGGGAATTGCTGCTGAACACGGTTACTTCTTAAGGTATGTTACTAATATGTTATTTGTTGAATATTGAGCAAGCCCATTCCTGATTTTTAAACTGAACTAAGGTATTTTGGTCTGTTGGTTTAGGTGGAATAGAAGTTCTGAGTGGGAAACCAGTCCTGTTGGTGCCGATCTGGATTGGAAAGAAATTGTGGAGCCTGTGATGAGATTGTATACAGAGGCAACGGATGGCTCCAACATAGAAACTAAAGAGAGTGCTTTGGTATGGCATCATCAAGATGCAGACCCTGACTTTGGATCCTGTCAAGCCAAGGAATTGTTGGATCATCTGGAAAATGTTCTTTCTAACGAACCAGCAGTTGTTAAGAGGGGCCAGCATATTGTTGAAGTTAAGCCACAGGTAAGACTGCCTCCACAGAGTCTCTCTCCCCACATGCACATATACACTTACGCAAACCCAATACTGGTGAATTTTTACACTAATGCCTTGTTACATGCAGGGAGTAAGCAAAGGATTGGTTGCTGAGAAGATTCTTTCAAGAATGGTCAATGATGGGAAGGCACCAGATTTTGTGATGTGCATTGGGGATGATAGATCCGATGAAGACATGTTTGAAAGCATATTAAGCACGGTCACCAGTCCATTGTTGCCTTCGCCTCCCGAAATATTTGCCTGCACAGTCGGAAGAAAGCCAAGCAAGGCCAAGTACTATCTTGATGATGCCAGTGATGTTGTGAAATTACTTCAAGGCCTTGCTACTGCTTCAAGCCCAAAGCCTAGGCATCTTCCACATATCCAGGTTTCTTTCGAAAGCATCTATTGATTGGAACTGTCACCGTTTGCGTGACCTTAAATCATCGTTTTGGCCAGATGGATTCTTTTTAACCTCTGAAGTTGTTCGGGATCATGAAGGACTTGACCATTCTTGTTTTGTACATGGTGACATCGAATATGTATTTATCGGTGCCCAGTAAGAGTGATTGGATATTTACAGATGGCGGTAATGGCCGTTTTTTACCGTTTGGGGGGCACCATTTAACTTGTATAGATACAATGTTTTTGTCACAATAGATGAATCTCAGTTCGATCCATAATGATATAATACATCCTCAATGCTAATTGTTTTACTTGATCATCTTCAGTTTCACTTTATATTGTTCTGTGAGTGTCACCTGCCAAGTTTTTCCTTTGCAGTAAGTCAAGGCAATGCAATTCAATTCAGTTTTGAAATGGCCAGGATGAGGATAATATTATTGTGATAAGAAATAGATAGGTTCTCTCAAATAGTGACAAGCTCTCAAGACAGGAACAGGACAACACAGCCTGTATCCTGAAGGTATCTACCATCTAAATCACAAAACCCAATCTTCACAATTAAAGGTGTCTGTCAGGTCAGGTGGTCCAAGAAAACTGTTATACATGGGAATTTGGGAAGACAATGTGCTTCGAGAAGGGAAATACTTGTCCCGTTATGAACTTTTATAATCGTTATTAATAACAGTTTGATACGCGTATACAATGAAATAACCGGGAGAAAAGTGAAATACTTGTCCCATTATGAACTTTATATTCTTTGTCAATATCAGTTTGATATGCGTATACAATGAGATAATCATGAATTAATATTGGGGTGGGCTTAATTTATGTTTTTGGGAGATCTTTTATAATGGGGCTTCCCTAACCCATCAACCACGACAACTGCAATCATCGAACTACCACCAACATGGGTTCATTGCCAATCAAACCCAGAGATGCCTGTCTAGGTTTTGGCGAGAAAGAAAAAAAATGGAAGAGAGAAAGGAAAAAAAACATTTAATGTTGTACAAGATTAAAACAGGAAAGCAAAACATTTGAAGCTTTTCAAAGTTATATTGCACCTAGAGAAACACGTGTATGGCTCTAAAGGGAGAGTTTGATTTCTCAGTAGCAAACCTCCTGGTCTGTTTAATGGCTCTCAAGTGCAGCATCCAAAGTCAATCCGACGGTTGGGGTTGAGAGTATATTTTTTTAAGGTGAAGAAGACAAGGAAGCTATCCAAATAGGAGGAATATCATAAGTACAGAAGCCCATATCAGCTCCCATTAGCCAAGCAATCTGCAACACAGCTAGGGGATGAAAATGAATGGGATCGGTCATTTGTATGAGCTGAACCTAAATCTGTATTTTGATTTACTTAAATGTGAGTGTGGTGGGCTAATATGTGATTTAGCTAGGATGGGCTTGTACAACTAAACCTAAATCTGTATTTTCTCACTCCAGTCTAAAGGCGGAGTTTTTCTTTTTGTACTTTTAAAGAATTATTTTTGCACATATGTCGAACCATGACAAAGACGTATTCCAACGAAGAACTTACGTAAAATGGATAGGACCAGCGTGGAGTCCAGTTGCACTATAATACAGAAATCACGCCCGCTATTTTGTGTGTGTCATCCAATAATTTCTCTTGTCTCACATAATGTGTGACCTGATTAGAGAGGTAGGACCTCGTTCTAGACAAGTTTTCCTTCGCTCCATCCAACCGTCCAACCCAACCTTTAGTGGGCTGCTTGGTCGCCGACTATGCATCGGTTCTATCCTATCACGTGTCATTTTGGTCAGCATGGCCTGGGTAGGTGTTTTATTTGGTCAACGGCCTGGGCAGCTAGGGGTTGCCATTTGCGAATTTGACAGGGTTGGGCCCAGCCTGATGGTTAGTGACTGGGCCAATACGATTTGAGTTTTGGCCTCATGGTTTGTGATTGGTTCGTAACTATTAATACACATCAAAAATATTTTAGAAAAATAAATAAAATAGAATGAAAAGAAATTAAAAAACAAGGGCCACATGATATTTGGGGGAAAATAAAAAACATACATATTATACCTTTTTTAAAATTCATATAGTTAACACAGCGTTTTTTTGCCTTGGTTTAAAAACAAACCGCTATGATTATTAGAATGATGGTATGAGAAAAATGGGAACACGATGAGGATCAATTATATAAGTAAAGTTAAAGAAAATAAGTTGCTTCAAAATTTAGCAAGAAAGGAAAATTACACTTAAACATGAAGTATTGTGCTAAAAATTTGTTGTGAGGAGTTTCAAAAGTGATATGGAAATTTGAGTTAGAACTTTCATCTTTTTCTTATCTTAGTCAATCAAGGTTGTGTGCTTCCTTTTTTAATTTAGGTCATTTGAACTAATTAAAGAGCTTTACATTTTACTACGTGATCTTATTTTTAAAAATGTTACAATATTCAGTAGATCTTTGACGTTGATGAATACTATTTTGAGATATTTTTCTTATTAGTGAATTTTCATCACACTTGATTCTCGTTTATGTTCTTGAAGTTAGACGTTTGATCGATCTATAACCGCATCAACAATCACACGTGAACCTCAATGCATAAAAAAAAAACGGTGGGGTTAGTTACTGACTAGTGTTAATGACGCTCTTATCTTATGTTATGCACTAATGGTTCCTCTAATTGTCTGTTTTACCTTTAGACGAGTAGGTGATATCATCCCTTCAATATGCTCTCACTAGTAAAGGTTAAATTGTTGAAACAAAATTGAGCTAAAATATTTTCAAATTATAATTAGAACAATAGACAAACGGTCATAAAATCAAGTAACTACAAATAAAGATAATAGCATGTTAAACAAGGAACATGGAGAGAATTTAGGTGGAGAATAAATGTGGGCATGGTTGGTTTTCTTGTTTTTTCTTTTTTGTTATTAATATTTAAAAAAAAAAAAAACCAGTAATTTCATGACACGATCCTCCCCACAGCATATGATTCTTTCTCACTCTCACCGTTCACTCTTTAGTCCCCACTGACGCTGAGGCGAGAGTGACCCCCTCTCTCCCTCCGCAGCTCTGCTTTTTTATATTTCTTTTCCCTTTGCCTTTTTTCTCTCTTTTTTCATCTTTGTCTCTTGCATCTTTTCACACGCAGTTTCTTTTACACTCAAATACACTGGTTTTGTTCGAAACACAGAACCAATACGCATTTGAGGAAGAGCATCTCCTACCTCATATCACTCACATCACATTCTTGCAAAACCCAGATAGGATTTAGGGTTCTTACAATGCTGGCAGCTTGAATGTTTCAGTTCTGTGCTGTTCCGGGCTTCATTGTGAGAAAAGGAGTAATGGGTCGGAATGTCTTGGTGTTTGGTCTCGCCATTTTGTTTCTTTTTGGAGGAGTCTCATCAGCTGCTCCTACTGCTCCAGCAAGTGAGTGAGTTTGTTGAATTTATGTATACATGACTGTGAGCTTAGCTGCTATATGATCTGCTTTTGGTTTTGGAACTTTGGTTTGTTTTCAATCCAAACTTTTTTTGTTTGTTGGTATTTTCAGAGATTGTCAGTGGGGTTTTTTCAAATGCTGCTTCTGCTTTCATGAAATGGCTGTGGTCACTGAGAGCAACATCCAAAACAGGTCTAGATCTCTGATGCTACCCGCATTTTCTTTTTATACTCTCTTGTTTTTTGAGGGTTTATGGTCTTCTATTCTGAAACGGTGGGGATTTGTGAAATTTATGTGTGCAGCGATTTCTGGCCGTCCGTTGATGAAGTATGAGAGTGGGTTTAATGTGGAGACAGTGTTTGATGGAAGCAAGCTTGGGATTGAGCCTTACTCTGTTGAGGTGTTGCCCAGTGGGGAGCTTCTGATTTTGGATTCTGCTAATAGTAACCTTTATAAGATCTCTTCCGCTCTGTCTCTCTGTAAGTGGCTTTTATGGAATGCTTTGGGAAATTGCTTTGTTAGTTTGATTGAACTTGCAAGTAGAATTCTCCACTTTATGAAGTATGATTTGCAAAATCTGCTGTTTGGCCATGTTAGTACGGGACTCGAGTTCTTACGAGTTTTATATGCTTTAGTGTCTCTTTGAGCCAGTTTGTCTTGATTGGCAAGCATTTGCATGTAGTTCAAAGACGATATTTCTTTTATTATGTTTGGGTTTTGGGATATGGGATCCAAAAAATGATTCTAGGAGAAATAAAAAATGCTGCTATTTTAAGGCTTCTTTATTCATGGCTGTGTTTCCAGGTGCAATACTATTGGTAACTGAGCTTTGAATCCAAAAATTCCAACATCCAGCTTTTATATTGATCTCGTCTTCCCTAAACTGGAAGGAGCCTTGATCTTTGTTGGATGCATGCTATGTTGTGTCGCTGTCTTCAGTCTACTCTGTACTACTAATTACACTACTAAAATTTAAAGAGATTTGAAGAGCTTCCCCTCAAGAAAATGAACTCCTTTATCATTGTTATGGATACATTCAACTCTTTTGAGCTTGCATCTCTCATACTTTCACTCTATTTAATGGGAACACTGCAGACAGCAGACCAAAGCTGGTTACAGGATCCCCTGAAGGATACTCTGGACATGTAGATGGGAGGACCAGAGAGGCAAGATTGAACCACCCGAAGGGGCTTACAGTTGATGACAGTGGAAACATTTATATTGCAGACACAATGAATATGGCAATCAGGAAGATAAGTGATGCTGGTAATTGCTAATTTTAAATTTGTTTAAGCATAAGTTTTTTTCATTCATGTTCAGCATATCATAACAAAGTGGATTTGTTTCCTTTTTCTTCGTTGTTTCATTCTGACCCCGTCTTCACTACAGTAGTTTGTTATTGTAGTACCCATCATCATCATCATCACTACGATAATTTTTTTCCTAATTGGTAGCTAGATGTTTAATTTTGATGTCCTTCAAATTTCTACTGTCAGGGGTTACAACAATTGCTGGAGGGAAACAGGGAAGTGGGGGAAGCCATGTGGATGGACCAAGTGAGGATGCAAAGTTTTCTGATGACTTTGATGTTGTTTACATTGGAAGCAGCTGCTCCTTACTCGTCATAGACAGAGGAAATCAAGCAATCAGGGAGATCCAACTCCATTTTGATGACTGTGCTTATCAGTATGGAAGTGGTTTCCCCCTTGGTAACTTCATTTACCCAAATATTTCCTTTTGGATGGTGTGAATATTGAAAAATATGTAGGTACTTATTTTCATCATTGCAGGGATTGCAATGCTTGTGGGCGCTGGCTTCTTTGGTTACATGCTAGCATTGCTACAACGCAGAGTTGGTACAATTGTCTCTTCCCAAAATGTGAGTGCTGAGTTTTGCCTTCTATTCACTTTGTTGACATGTACACTTTGTGGGGTAGATGTTGGTTCTGCAGGTCATTTGTGCCCATCTTTCTTGTAGGAACTATTTGAATTTACTCTCACATTTTGTTGGGTTTGTAAATAGGAAAAGTGGATCCCAGAAAAGATGCAGAATTCCACCGTTATTATTTGTAGTGAAATATTGTTGATACTTGAAAGAAAATTCTTCATGAAAAGAGGATTTTCTTTTTCTGGGAATCACTTCCTCAAAGTAGGACTTATTTTACACTTGCCTTGATTAGGTATTATGTACTACCTTTCTGCCATAACAACTTCAGTATGACAATAGTTGATAAAATTTCAATGTAATGCTTTTCCTTGAGAATCATAGATCATGACGTATAGCTTCTTCTATGACAGCATAGAACATTCTTTTACCTTTTATATTGCATTTTTGAAGGACCAAGGCCCAATGAAGACGAGCATTCCTCCAAGTCCATACCAGAAGCCTCTGAAATCAGTCAGGCCACCTTTGATTCCAACTGAAGATGAGCAGGAGAAGCAAGAAGAAGGCTTCTTTGGATCGATTGGGAAGCTTTTGGTCAATGCTGGGGCATGTGGTGCTGAAATTCTGGGAGCAATATTTCCTGGTTTCAGAAAAAAGCATCTAAACTATCAAGACCAAATTCAGCAGCAGCAGCAGAAGCATTCAAATTCTTGGCCTGTGCAAGATAGTTATGTGATACCAGATGAGGATGAGCCCCCTTCTATTGAAACCCGAACCCCCACCCCACGCAAAACCTACGCATTCATGGCCAAGGATGCTGAAACGATGCATCAGTTGCGGCAAAGCCGAGTTTTCTATAATGGGTGGGATGATATTCAGCAGCAGCAACAGCAGCAAAAACAACAACAGCATTATCATCGTTACCAATCATCAAACCCCAATACTTTCTATGAGCAGAGTTGTGAAAAAACCACTGAGATTGTGTTTGGTGAAGTTCAGGAGCAGGATGGGAAGGGTGAAGCTGTGGTCATAAAGCCTATTGATTATGGGAATCCCATGTTTAATCATTACAGTTTTACCTCCCAAATCAATCCTAGGGGTTATAACTATGGCTATTGATCATATATACGTAAGAGAGGCATATAGACATAGTTTTGATCTTATTTGATCTTTCATATAAATCTTTCAAATTTTAGGTTATAGGTGGTATCAAATCATTCTGTGAGTTCCATGTGGAGAATTTCAGTCCTGGAGGTATCTCATTCTGGTCAACATATTGAAGGCCTTTGTTCAAGAATATTGTCCCTCTTATATAATTTCTTTCATAATTCAAGGAAGGTGGTCTTCTCTCATGCTTTATTAGATACATTGTTATATCGCTTTCCCTGTTTCCTTGCAATCAAATTGCAAAAAGTGATATGGCGAATACCCTTAAGAATCAGCCTCAAGAGTTTGAGACATCAGAAGAAATGTTTTTCACGTTTTAACTGGATGTGTTGTTTGAATCACAAGCACCGGTGCCTTTTTTTCCCAATCCATTCATCATATAGTAAATCGGTTGGCGTTGGAAATTACCGATGCTTCTTTACATTTTCCATTTGTCACATTGATTAATAGAAGAGATAACGACTCTATTCATGTTTCACAAACCCAGTTCCCCAACTACTCGAAGTTTCGATAAAATCTAATAATTGAAATCAATTGGAGATTCTCAGGAGAGAAGAAGAAAATGACCCAAATGGTGGCACAAAATGTAAGCACGCAATCACGAACAAGCCATTATCCAGATATTAGGTACTACTAATGAAAAGATTCAAAATACTCACAAGCCTCACAATTGGAGATAAGTTAAGCTATATACATACAATAGAGTTGTCTTTCTTCAACCTTTTCATTTCATCTCCTTTTAACTAAACCATAATTACTTCCCAAAGCCGGCAGAGTTGTTTCTTTAGCTCCCTCCACAAATCCCATAATATTACTGTCTATCATACCTTCTATTCTTCCATGAGAACCAGATAACACATCACTCCTCCCATCATTACTATCTTCTTGCTTCCTGCTACACAACTCCATGCTTCCATCAACACCTACCAAATCCTTCAACTGATCCACATACTTGGACGAATCTGTTATCTCTGTTACCTTGAAACTACTATCGCTATGAAAATCACAATCAATCAAAGACACACATTCCTTAGGCGAAACTCGGGACCCTACATGGTTGGTTCTAAACATAAGAGAAAGATGAGAGATGCACAACAAAAACAACCGCCTCAGCAGCGACACAGCTGGGGTGGAGCTAGCAGTTGCGCTTTTGATGGCGAAGCAAAGAGTCTGTACTTGCTTCCCCAGATTGATTTGGCAGCGCCTCCATGTCGCGCTGAATCCGAGCCTGTTGCGGCCCTCCTGTCTACCAAGTCCAGTTAGACACATTTTGTTAAAGTTATGATCTTGACATTCAAATCAGCACATTATAACAGAAGATGCAATTATGCAACAAAACACTTACATTGCGGATAATATAAGGCCGAATCACAATTCCAACAAGCAGCCCGAAAAGACATGACAATCCGAGACCCAAAAGCCAAATCGAAGCTGCTCCAAGTGCTGCAAATTGCATAATAACAACATTATCATTAAAATCAAAATTAAATTAAATATCGGAACCAAAATCCCCAAATGAATTACTGTAATTACACAAAAGCTCACCCGACGGAGAAGACCTAGCACAGTCTTCCGGCTTGAGATTAATCAACCGCACCAGCTGACTCCCGCGGTCCGAGATGAGAAGCGCGCACTTATCGGCAAACAAAGCCAGCTCCAAATCGGGCGAAAACGTTGCGTTTTGAGAAGGGCCGTCCTCCCGTCCAGGCTTCAGTGAGTGAGTGTACCCTCCAGCAATTGTACTCACACTACCTATTCATTTCACGTAATGCACCAAAATACAGAGAGTTGGGTGAGTACTTACGAATTATGCCACGCTCGCAAAAACCTAGAAGAAGGAGTTACCTGAAGCGCTTATTTTCCGAATGACGTTGTTGCCCCTATCGGCAACGAAGACATTTCCTTTAGGGTCCACAGCGAAGCTCCGGGGCTTCTTGAACTGGGCCAAACCCGGTTCGCCGTCCGAATAACCCTCGTCGCCGTTACCGGAGAACCGTTTAATCACACTATCTGAAACATCACCTAAACTGTTTTAGCATCTACGAAAACTAACGGCGGTTCAGAAATCGGAAGTGGCTAGTTACTAGTTAAATTACCTTGGGATCCTGGTATGGGGAACGGTACTGTGTATACGGCACTACCGGAAGAGTCGAGGACGAGAAGATCGGACGATCCAGGACGAGGGAGCACCGAGTACGGGTTGATGCCGAGTTTGTGGCCGTCGATCACTGTCGTGACGGTGTACCCGTCTTCTAGCACCAAGTCGGCGAAGACTGAAATGGAAATACATGGAAACTGAGGGAGTGAAACGCAAATAAAATATTGATGCAAAATCAGACCTTTTTTTTAAATAAATAAAATTACGGTTTACCTTGAAGTGAAGCTTGGTTGAGGAGGAAGAAGAAGAAGAGAGCAACAGCGAAGGAGTGTGAAGCCATCGTCGCACGCCAACAGTTGAAGCAAAATAATCTCTACTTTTGCAGGTGAAATAAAAGAGGGCAGCTACTTATCTGGACCGTCGGAGGGTTATGTAGTGGATTCGCGCCACGTCACCCCGGGTCCACAACAATTCGCGCCAATCAAATCGAACTAGAGAGACCCAAGGGTGACCCATCCAACTCACAACAGCGGGTAACGCAATCAATTTATGTGTCCGAGTTTATATATTTTTATTTCAGTTTCGACTTTTTGGATTACAAGGAGTCGTTTGGTACACAAGTTTGGTTTGGACTGATTTGGACTAAATTTAGTACCATGTTTATTTCATTTAATTCTGGTCTTAGATAGGATTGCTAATACCGGGCCCACCAAAAACACCTCCTTAGGAGGGGACTACTAATCCCATGTAGAAAGGGAGGATTAGCTAGTCCTATATTTACCAATATATGAGATACATATATTATATTGTAATACTAATAACATATATTACTATTATTATTATTATTACATACACATATACTATAATATACATATATACATGTACATACACATATACAAGTATATATATACACATATATACATATATAATATATAC